>NC_143255.1:107364180-107521406 GCF_984573655.1 Nuphar pumila | reverse complement strand
TGCAACAAGATATGTATCATTTTAATTCAGTTAATAATGTACATAATTCTCAGACATCCACAAATATTTAAAGAAAAAGCTGGAGAATTTAGATAATATATCAGAAAACATGCATCACGATGGCAAGGTTTTTCTGGAACTGTTGAACAGTAATGACAAATGATTCTAACCTTTTTGCTGACAATTTGCAAATGGGAAAACAAAGCCCTTCATGGTGCTAAATTGCGTCTATGGCAATCATTTCCTATCTTTACCTTTCACTGACTGAGGAATGAAAAGTTATTTTTGTTTCCTAGGCCTTTGAGGAGGCTTGTCAGCTTCTTTGCCCTCATCCTCAGAGGTGCCTTCTAACACCTCATCCGGGACATCATTTGGTACGTTATGTTTGGTAATATAATCTGTCAGTATAGTCATGCTCTTTTCTTTCATAGCAGTAAGCTGTGTAGAGAGTAATCCATTAGCAACATAGACATGAAATGAATCTGAGAAGAGGCACAACTTAACTTGGACTTTAGGACAGGAAGCATCATTCTGATTCTCCATTTATAGTCAACCTCTAAGCAGTTAGAAGACCCTCTAAGATTTATTTAACTAAAAACATTAACTATATATGCTGAATGATCTTATTCCAACTAGTAAGATCCAAGATTTTGAAGAACAGAATCAATCAATAGATTTTTTCTTTTTGTTATCAAATGGGATGTCTGCACATACAAATGTACATTTATGCACGCGGACTATGTATGGCAGTCACAATGAGATTGCAATCTGTTGCTTAAGATAGAATATCAAAAGAAAAGATGAAAATAAAATGTGTTATATTAAGTTACAAAAATCAAAACTTCAATAAATCTGTGACAATGTCCATGAATGAAATAGCTAGATAAATGAAATATCCCATTAAAACGAGAAAGTATTCAAACTATTCTCGTTTATCCTGAGGATTACATTGAGATAAGTAGGAATTCTGCCAGCAAGAGAAACTACGAAGTAACTTAGCTTTGTCAAAGTTATATTCCACTTGCCTATACTCACAACTGTAACTTTTTTCAATTTTAGTATGGTTTCGCAGTCAAGGTTAAACATACCAGAGTAGCAATAGATCTTTGAATCAGTTCCTCTTTCTATCAAGAAACTTCACTGGAAACAGAAGTCTTATCCTATTAGCTCTCCTTAGTTTAGATCATATTTATATCATCAATCATTTTCATTTGCACAACACTTTGTTCCTTCATGAATCCCTAATCCATAAAAGTACAAAAATCCAAGAAACTTCTGTATCTGTCTCACCAGAACCTTAAAACTTTCTGTGACACAGCTTGGTCCTGGGAGAAATGGTGTCCCATATCCAGGAGCACAAGAATCCAGCTTTTTTACCTTCACTAAGTTTGGTCTGTTAGCTGCACTTCTACCTTGCTGTCTACTTTCCAAGTAGTCTTAGTTTCATGCTTCAAGCTTTTCTCCAATTGCATTTGATGACAGGGAGAAATCATGCTACTAGACTTAAATGAGTGGCCCTCCCAACAAGAACAATGCCAACTTTCCAGGATGAGACTTTATGGAACAGGTTCAGCTGTTCTTAGTATTCTCCAGTGCAATCACATGGAGTTCCCATAAGTTACTCCAGAATTCCAGCAAGTTGTTCTCATACCAGGCCACCTTTAAGAATTCTAAGGATATGGTTGGCACTCATAGTCCTGTTTCAAGCTTGGAAAAACTTGAACAATATTTTTGCCAGGTGTTCTTGCACGTCTCTGTCATGTACAAAAGTTTCAAAGACAAATACCAAGGGCAGCTCCTTCATTCATTGCAAAGCCACTATCTCCATATGATACATGGGAAATTCACGGTCTAAACTCATTTGAAATATTAAACAGAAAATAGAGCAGGGGATCTAGTAAGGGTGTGGGACTGAGATCAAGCTTTTGGAATCATGCTGGATAAGAAAATTGACAGTCGGATAAGCATATCAGAATTCCAATGTTTGATTATCTAGAATGGGTAAAACTGATTATGATTGAGTCGCAATGCAAAATACAGCAGCAACAATGACAATGATAATTAACACTATCATCATCATCTCCATTACGGGCAACTTTTCACAGGCTTACACTTTTGGCAAGCTGTGTGCAGCATCCAGGTGTGTCAGGCACAATGGACATCACATGCACACACATGCACATGTGTGCACCTACACACAGAGTGCGCTCATTAGGACCCCTTTTCATTAGGTCCCTCCTTAGGATCCTTCACAAATCATAGTTGCAGGAATCTTTTGCTTGATCTGAGCATGTACAGAAAATGAACTTTCCACATCAGTATAAATGATCTTTCCTTTGCATTCAGATTAGGTATTTTTTTACTCAGATGTGTTTTCTAGAGAGACAAAGGATCAATGGATGATGTCACACTAAACATTGTTGATAAAATATTCAAGTATTTTCATTAAATCAATTTGATCCAAAACATGTTTTTTGGTATAGAGTTATAAACAAAGAAAAACATCCACCAGCTCAGAAAAACACCTGCAACGGTGATTTTTGAAATGTCCTACCAAGGGACCCAACAAACACATTCCCCCCATGTGTGTGTCTATATATATATATATATATATATATATATATATATATATATATATATATATATATATATATATATATATATATATATATATATATATAGAGAGAGAGAGAGAGAGAGAGAGAGAGAGAGAGAGAGAGAGATGAATAATCCTGCAATTTAACTATTCCATGTATTGAGGTAAAGGCGTGCACTTTTCTAGAAGCTGAAAATATGCACTACATAATTCACTAACTCACTGCATTATCATTTCTGTGGAAAACAGAACAGAACATCAAAGAAGAATAAAAATTTATTTTTACCTCGGCAACTTAAAGAATGCATAAATATAATCTTGGACGAGTGATTGCAAGGAAACAAGGTCTCTGGAAAGTTGACCTTCTTTAGACAACCTACAAAGTATAAACCAATTGAGCTAATCTAGACGATACTGAGAAGGAACATGCTTGCTAGTTGATGAAACAAGAATCAAGGAGACAATAGTTCTCATAATGAAATTCAACATATTTAGTTTCTACGGTGTTTTGCAATATATTGTGGGGTACTGGGGTCTCACCTACTGGGATCCAAATAATGAAAACCATCATAGTTCAAATGATGCTACACTACTGCACTCGGGTTATGCATTTCAATGCTTCCGATTCATAGATCTACTGACCATGGTGAGTACAGTAGAACCATTTTTTTCTGAAAAGTACATATTTGTTAGAAGTTATCGTAATTTTTAAACCTCCAGGTTTGTTGAGTGTCACGGATATCATTATTCAGATTTCCTGGGTGTAGAGAATATCATGATATTAAACGAAAAAGATTTGGGAAAATATCAGGAAAATCTTGGCCAACGGTCAAATATAAAAGAAATTAAATAGATCAAAATATAAAGTATAAAAAATGTAGGAAGGAAACAAAAGCATGTGAAACTTCAGGACATTCAAAATAAAAGAAATTGTGGATTGATCACGATTCACCGCGAAGCAATTTTTTTGTAAATTTTCATGACAAATCACAATAAGTTCAACATATCACAGAGATTCGTTACAGATCAAGAGAATAATAACAATAACCACATGAGAAGAGGGTTTGAGGAAAGCGAATATTGTTTGAACTTGACAAATTTCACTACATGTTCAGTTCCGTAAGATTGTTATGGGGTCCTTATTAAACAAATATATACAACCAAAAGAAATCCAACTGCGCCCCCCAAAGAATGAAGTGTTCAAAACATAGTGCTATGTTCTTAGAAGTAAATTTTGTGCAAGATAATCAAGCCAAGCATCTTGATATCAAGTTTTGAAAAAAGTCCAGACAAACCCGCAACTATTAAACATTCTACTTGGATGATGATGTGCCTCCACACTGGCAGAGCTTCTCCATAAAAACAATCCACCGATCCTATAGGATGTAGCATAGAACTAAGGCAACCGTCTAAACTGCAGTACAGAAGTTCTTCGGTCTCATCCTTTCTACATCTTTGTTTTACCCAAGTAAGCAAACAAAAATACTGTAATAAAATACATATCCATAAGATGAATGTAAGGCTTGTAGAATGAGCTAATATATCATATACTCTGGAACTTGGCTTACTCTTGTTCTTGTTCAATCATCAAACCAATGCACCACAAGCACCAGGAAGGGAAAAGAGAAAATGGGACATAAAAAGTATTGCTAAATTCCGAAGTTTTTCCTTCCTTGTCACAACGGAGAAAACGACAGAAAACCGGGATAAGGTGGTAATAAAAAACATGGGTATTTCTCTTCCAATCAAGGCGTCATGAAACAACAGAAAAGGTGGTCTTGTGAGTCCATTTATCCAGAAAACAGGGATAAGGTGGGATTTGGTGTCGTGATTCATAATTCAACATCCCAATTTATCTTGCTGGATACGTGGTGCCCCAAAGAATTCATTCAGGGTGAACGAGAACTTATCCAGAAAAAGGGTAACCTCAGAATTTTTGCCATGAATTTGCATTCACCACCATAGTACAAAATTCGAGCTTATCCCGTTTATCAGGATAAGTGGGTGCAACAAAAGACACAGAGAATGTATAGTCGTAAAATAACAAACCAAAAAATGCAGTACAAAACTAAAGCATTCATTTCCACGAGAAGATAAGAAAAGGAAAAGAAAACGATTAATCTCACCAGTTAATCAGAAGCTAAAACCCCCACGTCAACACGGCCATCAAAACAAAACTGAACAAGTATCACCAAACATGAGGAGAAAGATAAAAAAAAAGAGGTACCTCCGGGAAGATGGGTGTCCTTGGAGACTCCGAGAGGAGAACCAATAAAGAGTAGGGAAGAAAATAGTGAATCAGGCTTGGCTTCTCACACACGTCCATGTGATCACAAAGATCAGTTCCTGGCCGGATGTTGAGTTTAAAATCAAGTCTCGTTGGTTTTTCTCTTGCAGTCTGTTAACTATGAGCTTTTTCCCCCAAGATATCTTTCACTGCGGGAAACAAATTTTCTCTTAGGAAAATGACTGTTTTCCCAAAGACATGAAAAACTCATAGGAACATGATTGTGGTCGCGAACACCGCTAAAAGTCATAAACATCAAAAAAAATATACAAAGGGATGCACCATGCGCATTAGAAATACACTATCCAATGGTTGATTCCTAGCAAATTCACCATACCAAGTGCATCCACACGATTGGATTTGCAAAAAAAGTGTTGAAATGCCCATATTTTTTTAGTTCTCATATTCTAGTTACTCATATAATCACTAGAGTATGAGAACTGAAAATATGAAAACT
The DNA here is from genome assembly GCF_984573655.1 of Nuphar pumila. Classification (NCBI taxonomy): domain Eukaryota; kingdom Viridiplantae; phylum Streptophyta; class Magnoliopsida; order Nymphaeales; family Nymphaeaceae; genus Nuphar; species Nuphar pumila. The sequence goes on along the minus strand of NC_143255.1, from coordinate 107,516,066 downwards.
AATGTGTGAACCATGATTTTCATAGATATTTTTTTCTCTTGAATCTAAGTTTACAGATGCTTGGTTTTATAAGAACCTGCTCTTGAATTGTCCAATTTTGATACATAAACGAGACTTTTTTTAAGGCTTTAAAATCAATGACTCATAATCTTTATAAATATTCAAGAATTCAAAAATCACATTTTTTTTTATCAAAAATACACATCCAATGATTGATTCCTAGCAAATTCACCATGCCAAGCACATTCACATTGTTCGATTTGCTAAAAAAGTGTTGAAAATGCCCATATTTTTACTTCTCGTATTCTAGTTCATATATTTCCTAGCGACTCCCGGAGTACCCATTCCCTCTTATTAACCGTTGAATCTTTTGAGATCTAATGGTTGTAATGCATGCAGAAATATAACTACTCCCACTTTAAATATGCATGCAATACCTTAAATAATACTCTCTCTCATCCTTTCCCATGCAACAGTCATAATTTTTTTCTCTTTCTCATTCTTTTCCATGCAACTTTCCATGTTCATGTATGTGTTTTTGTTTTCTAAAAAAAAAACGTTACTTTCCAAAAATCATATACTTAAAACCTCTAACCTTTTATAATTTTTTTTTTTACTAATATATTATATGAAAATTTCTTTATGTTTCTATACAGGTAATCTATCAAACAAGAACCCCATGGAAGAAGATGTTTTGCACTTCTATATGGTGCAATTTTTTCTAGTTGTTGGTAAATATTCTTGATGAAGCTACTAAAAATGAAAATTTAGGTTTTGGTTTTTATGCATGATTGTTAATAGTGAAATATAATCTTTATTTTTTGTTTTATGTTCAGGCCATCAAAATTGGAGAAGAAGGGCTCGTCAAATTTTACTTGCATGATCTATATCTTTAGTTCGAAGTGAACTTGCAATAGCTCTATACGATGTTATTTCAAATTTTCTAGCTTGTTAATAACAATGGGTTTGTTTGGATCCGGGTTAGACAAATAAAGATGTCTAAAACCCAGTCAAGCCTGAGCCCGACCCAACTCATTTTATGTATTTCACATGAAAACCAATGTACTTGGCATGTTATCTTCAGATCTAGTATTAGAGAGTGTCAATTCTGTGTATCCAGAATTCTACCATGTGTTGCAAGTCAGATCCAGATACAAACTGGACCCAATAATTGAAAGCTCGATCAACTGTCAGGTCAACGTCTCAGACCCATTTGCAACTTTATTATGCAATATTATCAGAATCGAATCCAATAGTCACTAAATCGATTGGCTTCAAGGTTGAATCAAGCCCTACTTAAAATTTCGCTGATTCAACCCAAAATCAGCAGAATTGGGCTGAATCACCCCAGTTCAACCTGATTCACTATTGAATCAGTCTTTTTCCTTATAAATTTTTATGATTTTTTGAGTTTAAAAAAAAAAATCAACCGACTCGGCCAGATTCAAGTGGGCTTGTACCGGCCGATTCCCTAAATCATTTTGAAGATCGATTAGGGTCAGAAACCAATTTCCAACATTGCACTCTTTGATGCATCAGTCGAGACCATATGCCTATCAACACGAGTGAATCTATCAATAGATAGGGTTTTGACCAATCACCATCCCGATCAGTGTCTAATAGAACCAATGAAATGGATCACATTAGCTGCACCCATAAGATTCGAGTAGTACGACAGATTGAATAATTTATTAGTAATTACTTTTCCTTTTTATTGTGGGTTTGTGTTTAAGGGTGTCAACGGGTTGGATTTAGTTTGGACCTCGATGGGTCTTAATTCTGATTTAACTTTGAGGTGTTGGTATTGGGTTCGGATTTGAGTCCGATGGATTCATTATAAGAAAAACCATACCCAGATCCCATAAGAATTATATCAATGGGTAAAATAATACTTATCTTTTTTACATTGAAAACTCATGGATCCGAACTTGTGTCAGATCTAGGTCTGGTATGAAATTTCACAAACTACACCCACCTCCATATAATTAATTTGGTCCTTAAGATCCAACCTCGATTATAAACGAACCTTCTTCTTTGTCATCAACCTTGACTTTACAAGGTTTGGTAAGGGTCAGGTATGTGTCAAACCCAACCTATTGACACACCTATTTGTGCCCATCCTAATTTAGATTCCTGGCTCCGCCCCTGCTTACAGGGACTGACGAGTGAAACTGACAGGTTATATCTTGGCAGCAGTAATTACAAAGCCACTTTCAAGTTTTTTTTTTTGAAAGGTACGTGCACTAGCTGCGCCAACCAGACTAGCGGAGCCCCCGTTGGCGCAAGCTGCTCTCTTTTTTAGACTTTCATCCCTCTGACAGGAGAATGAACACAAACAACTGCAATGTAATCACTGGTTTGATAATAGGTGTCAATAATGTCTATATAATCATATTATACTGAACTAAGGTTCTTTAGATAAACATGCATTGTATTAAATCTTGAAGAAAAAGTCCTTTTATTGAAATTGATCAAAGAAGGGCTGCACAGAGAGAAGATCAAAGAAAGTGTGAAATCCTCAATGCTGCTGATGGCTTCATTTTCCTATTGCCAATCTCACAAAGCTAAGTTTTTTGAGTCCTTGGTTATTCCAAGTCTCTTGATGTCTAACCATTCTTCCTTGTGATATAGCTCAGACTTGTGCTCATGCCGTGCTGTCAAAATGATTCCCCGGAGATATCCTGAAACACATGGTTACTGATAAACCTGTAGTACAGAGAAAAAGCAAACAGTTCACAGTATGAGAAACCGATATGTGACACTTACTGAAGGATCAACCCTGATTTCTTCTGCAGGCTTTCAGGAACTCTGCCAGTTAAATTGTTGTTCTGTAGGAAGCTGTGAAAAGTGGCCACTTGTTAAATATAGCAGAAAAGTAGGAAGAAAAACAAATATACTCATCTTGGATTACCAGCTCATAACGCAATGGACCAATAAAAACAGCATGTTGAATAAAAGGTACAATGTGTTTTAACTAATTGTTAATCTATGGCATTTTGTGTCAAGAAATCTAATTCTTGCCTAAATTTTTAAGATCACCAGGCTGAAAAAAATGAAACAAGTGCATATCAACCTTCACTTGTACAGTTGTACTGATCATTGTTCTTTGATTAGCTGGTGAATGATGCATCCTAGCACTTCACCTTACTGATTAAGCTGTTTATTTTAGTGGGAAGAGGTAGAAGCTCATGATCCACACGAATCATAGTTTCAAACACAAGATATCATGGTTGGGATTAGCATTAACAATACAAAAAAGTATTCGAACACTATTAACTTACAATTACAAGGAAATAAGTTGAACTGTCAGACTGTATAGGATGTGCTCAGAGCTTAGGACCGATTTGAATGAAAGAAGTCATACATGTGAACAAAATAAGGTGCTTTATGAAAAAAAGAAGGAAAAAGCATAACAGGCTCAAAAGTTCAGCTTCAGTCAAGAATAGGTAATGGTCATGAAGGAACAGCCGTGGTAACAGTTGGCATTTAGGGAAAACAAACGTGGTGACCATTGGAGTTGTTCTTGGGTTTGTGAAGGTTAGCATGGGTGTGGATATTTCAATCAATCGGAGATCAAAATATTGGATTATCATAATTTTTACAGGCCATACTTGTGAATCTGAAATGGATCTTCATGACAGTTTTATCTTGTTAAATCAGGTGTTTACTGACTTACAGTTCTTGTAGGCTCTCCAGATCCCCCATCGAGCTAGGGATCTGACCACTGAACTGATTGTCCTCCAAATGCCTGATCAGATCATTTACCAGTATAAAAAAATTAATACCTATCAATGGAACAGGAATGAGAAACAGCTACAGCTATAAATACTCACAGAGAAACCAGTTGTTTCAAGGGTTTTAGATCTGGAATGGATCCTGAGAGCTTGTTATTCCCGAGCCAGCTGTAGTCACTCACAAATAAGAATTTGGTGGTCAATTAGATGAAAATTTAAGAAATTAGTATTTACCGACTGGTTAGAGTCAAGCAACTTAACCCGACTCAGCTCGACTCCGTTTTGGAGTCACTATGAACTTGGGAGTTATCTCTATTTGAAGACTCATGGCTTGGCAAAGTGAAATTTACTTGTCTAGAGTGAAGCACTCTCTTCAAAGTGCTAGAGCTGGTTATCGATGTTTTGGTGAGCAATGGATTTGCTTACATTTCAGTTAGTGCAGTGAGCTCGGCAATACAGGAAGGTAGAGATCCAGAAAGACCAAGGTTGGTTAAATTCCTGAAATAAATCACTGTCAGTACATTCTTGGTTCATTTTATTGTGAAGAATGCATCTTCTCTTTCGAACTCACAGAGTAACCACACGAACAATGTTTCCCTGAGAACACAAGACTCCTGTCCAAGAATTTCCATGAGGTAAGCATGGATCTCCACTCCAGTCAGATGGTGGATTATTTAGATATCTTGCAAACTCTTGCATGGTAACCACTGTATCATTCCATAACAAAGAAAACAAGAAGAATAAAAACCTGGTCTTCTAGTCATTCTCTAGGAAACATTTCTTTGGAATAAATATTAGCCATGAATCTATAACTAGAAATGAACGTCACTCAATGATCTGTATCATCGCTAAATGCTTTTCGGTTGTGAATGCCAAAATGTCAAATAAATTACTAAAAGTGCTAAATGTCGTCTTGTTTCAATTGTTTCCAAAGATAAAACAGAAAGTGCGCCATCCTTACCATCTCTAGTGACAGTTCTTCCACCCAATATCCTTATCTGGAAAACTTCCCCTGCATTGATAAGTGGCCCAAAGGTTGATCCAGGAGCAGGAGTCATTGTGATCTGAGTTAGGCCAGACAATGGCCAACGGTTTGCAAAAACAACTACACCGGAGGTGGAAACATTGAGATTTGAGTAGAAGTTCTTGCCATTGACACTGACACTGAAAACCCTCCAATGCTTTGGTGATGGTGTCCTGTTGTCCTGGAAATACAGAGCAATGTAGTAATTGGAAGATGGCAAGTTTGCTGATGGCCAATAGAGTTGCAGGGTTTTGTCTGGTTTCTCTGTTGCTAGTGCACTCTCAAAGACTTGTGCAGGTGGCTTATTCCAGAAGTCTGAGACTGAGGCGTTGGATTTGGAGGTGATTGCTGGATGGCTGTCTGTGAATGGCTGCCAGTACCGGTTGAAATGATCATCTGGAAAGCTAGTTTCCAAGTCTGCATGGTGAGTCACTAAGAAGAACATGATAACAACAATGATCATGCTAATGCTAATGATGACAGTACCTTCCAAGTATAAGTCTCTAATTGAGTGGTTGGTGTCAGCACTAATGCAAAGATATGCAGAAACCCAAGATCGATTTCATCCCTTTAAGTAAAGCCAAAATGTTGGTGCTTAGGGGTGCTGATGAGTTGCCTTACAGCTCAGAGTTGGTCTGCTCAAGTTCGGTTAACTAAATAGCGTGGTCCAATTTTGCCCTTCCAAGTTCAAAACCAAGTCCTTATAGTAAAAATGCTCAGGCCTTTTGGATAGTCATTGAACCAAGTATGTGTTTCTAGTCATTTGAGGAAGATGGGGATCATGGGAAAGGTGAACATTCAAAAAGCTGGTATGGGCATTTTGGCTGTTTAATTTCTACCACCTCCACCCTTCTTTTGTTCAAAAATAAGGAGTTTACAGGCAATCAAATGTACATATTCAACAATGGTATAGATGAAACATGCACAAACTAATGCTACAAACTGTGAACATAATTTCCATTGAACAGAGCAATGAATTAGGATCTTGTTATTTCATAAACATCATATTTTTATGAAATCCTAATCATTCAGAGTTCAAATTCTAAAATATGGGACGCCAGGTATATAGTCATTTAGAATGATGGAGAAGATCATAATACATTGGAAATAAAATTACCTTATCATCTCCCCACTGCGACCAAAACTATGACGGGCAACAGTACTAAGCGCATACTTGGAGAAATCAGTGGAATTATACAAAGTACTCTCTAGATACTCCAACTCTAGAGCAGAAATGAAAGGACTAGAGACTGTCTGCTGATTCCTTGCCAGGCATACGCTCATAGTCTTTCCAGTGGCAACAAGAATTATCTCATAGAAAGACGAAAGGCCTCGCGAATAATCTACGGTCGTGTTCACGACGCTCCACGTTGTGCCTTCAATGATCTGGTTAAAAACCGGTGGTCTTCCCTTGCCATCGAAATTGCCATAGAAGTATGTAGTTCTCACTAGATATTTCCCTCCTCTAGCCACAGGAAGTGTGTAACAGTACTTCCGTGCAGATGCATCAGGGAAGAATCGCAGAGTCTTCAGGGTAGGCAACAAATCTGGCGACTTGAGTGTGGTCTTGTTCCCTGCACGGATGTAACCGTCATCCGGCATCCATGTTAGATCTCCCTCTTTTGTTTCCTGCGATGCCCCACAATCTATGAGGAAACCTGCACCAATGTGAACATCATCAATGAGACATACTGGTCATGATGATGATGATGATGATGATGACGGTAATGATGATAATGATGTTGGAATTGGCCCATCTCCCACCTTAAGAAACCATGTTATTATGATGATTATGGTGGTGATGCGATCACAAGGATAACCATGGTTGTTTTTTTTCTTTTCACTTGTTCACTGCACACACCAGAGACATCTTCATGATAATATGCAGAAAGGATATGCTAGTGATATAATGCAAGTTAATGAACCTATTCCTGTTTATATATCAGAATCTTAATAATACAAGTTCATGAGCCTATTCTTGTTTAAATGTGACAAAATTTGATGGTGGTCATGATGATGTCTACGTTACAAGTTAATCCCTTTTATCTTTTTTATTTGCAAGCAAAAAAATATAAGAATGATAATGGTGGTGCATTATGGAGTTTCATGTTTTATCATGCACTATATGTTAAGCATGACATAAGGCTTGGCCCAAGAAGAATAAACCAAAACACAAGCATCATATAGATGATGAAGATTTTGCTTTTTCCTGATGATGTTCTCTGTCATGCATGCTTTCCATCTTACATGGAAAATGATTCTTGTGTCCAATTATACAACAGAAACAAACTTGGTGGGTAGAACGCTTACCTCTGGGAGCTGAAATAGCACCATAGACTGGAACAAGTGTGACAAAGGGCCATAAGAGATAGAGGAGGAGGGTCCTCATGGGAGGATATGGAAGATGGAGCACCTGAGAGGACTGGGGAAGGATGAACAAGGGATGCAGGTGTTTGTTTGTTAACTCCAAATTTCACGCCGGATATGGCGCCCATCTAAGAAGAGGGACATCCCAGCAAGACAAGAGGCTGATGGATTTTCTCATGCATAGAGAGAGAGAGAGAGAGAGAGAGAGAGAGAGAGGCTTCTGTGGCCTCGAATTGCTTCAATTTTAAGAAAACGTGCCTTGCAAAAAAAAGCTTCCAATTTCTGTTTTGTCAAAATATAGGAACCATGTCCAGGTCCACACGATTGAAATATGCTTCTTTTTCCCTGCGTTACATGGATATTCCAATATACCCGTGTCGTGTCCTCTTTAGTTTTTTTTTTTTAGACAGAAGTAATAAAAAAATAGATAAAAGCTCCGTGTCCCTTTGCACTTTTGTAAGCCCTTGCTCAGCAAAAGCTCAGTGACCCCTAAGGCAAAAGTGTGCCACTGGTTTTGTCCATCAAAATAGCGACCGTAAGTAGGCCAAACTGAGCCATCAGGGACCAAGTCTTCGATCCATAAGGTGATTTCTCCATCCATCATAAAAAAAAAAAAAATTAAACGTCTCTTTACCACTATGTGACATAGTCTTTTCTTCTTTTAATAGCTTGATCATAGACTCACAATTAGGGGTGTTAACGTGTCACCCGGACCCGACCCGTACCAAACCCTATAGGGTTTGGGTATGGTAATAAATAAGAAGACCCGATTAAGACTCGAGTCCAAACTTGAAGGTCCGATTAATGCATGGACCCAAGTATAGTTTGTGATAAAAATTTTATACCAAACCCAGGCCTAACCCAAGTCCCGATTAAGACCTGCAAATTTTCAATGTAAAAATGATAAAAACTATTGTTTTACCAGGTATGGCCCGGGTCTGGTTCATGTAGTTCTTATCGGACCTTATACCATACCCAAAAATCGAGGCCAAGTCTAGTTCTATCTTGGTACAAACCAAATCCGACCCGTTGACACCCCTACTCACAATACTTATGCTAAACTCTAAAGCCTAAACAACTTTATGACCCTCAAAGGATCCATTTGGATGAGGATTGTCATTGTAAAGTTCTTTTTTTATTTATTTATGTTGCATTTGGATCTAAAACTCAAAACTCAATTATTTATCTAATTATACATCAAGGGGCTTACCTAATTGGTTAAATGAACTTTGATTTATCACATGTCTGACTTGAAACCCCACCATTGATATCCAGTTGCTCATCTTAGTGGACTGATGTACATAGGATGCCCCCTCGTCATATTTTTTGCAAGGCTCCGATGAACGTGGAGCAGATCCAAAAATCAGATTGAGTAGCTTTCTAGGTACTTGGCCACTCAAAACACAAAATAAGGTCACTCAAGAGGTTGTTAGATGAGTGTGGAGTCTGATATAAATCCATAATTTTTGTTGACCAAACTTTATGGTAAGTTGGTGGGGGTTTTCTGGAGGATTGCATCCTCCCTACCTGTAAAGTGGGATTCAAATGCATTAGCCCTTGAGGCAATTTTTTTTAGAGTAGTTATGTAATTTTACCTTAGACTTCTTGTTATATTCAACAACACTAGTAGACTCTTTTTATTTAAAGGAGGCAATCCAACTCTTGTATTGTATCTCAATCAATAAAGAAGAAGACTCGGTGTGGTTATAGATGTAGATAATTCTTGTCAAACCATGTAAAATCTTTCTTCTTCATGTATAATTATTTTCTCCATTTATTTTTTCTTGTGTTTGTTTCTTTCATTCATTGGTAGTTCAAAGGGTTGTTCCCTAACAAATGGTATCAGAGCCTCGTTTCGAAAGGAAGAGTGAGAGAGATGGTAGTTGAAGAAAGAAATGTGAATATTGACAGGTTCAAAAGCAAGGACTTCAGTTTTTGAATGATACAGATCGAAGATTGTCTGTATCATAAGAAGTTGCATCAGACTCTTCTTGGAAGCAAGTCTACGGATATGAAGAAGGAATATTGATATTTGTTAGACGAACATGCGTTGGGAGTTGTTCGATTAACATTGGCCTGAAATGTCGCATTCAACATAAAAAATGAGAAGACTGTGTCTGATCTCTTGAAGGTGCTCTAAAACATGTACGAGAAATCATCATCGTCAAATAAGGTATTTCTAATAAGTCGTTTGTTTAATTTGAAGATGGTCGAAGGTGTCTCTTTTACATTCCATATCAACGAATTTAATGTCATTACGAGCCAGTTAAGTTCAGTGGATATCAACGTTTAAGATAAGATTCATGCATTGATTTTGTTCTTCTCTCTGCTGGATATTTGGGGTGTGATTGTGACTACAGTAAGTAGTTATTCCAGTTCAAACAAGTCAACATTAAATGATGTTTGGGTCCTAATTCTAAGTGAAGATATTCGCAAAAGGAAATTAGGTGAATCTTCGGGTTCTGCTTTAAAATTGAAGGCAAGAAAAAAATAAATCAACAAGGTCAATATTGTGGCAAGTCAGTACATAAGAAAGAGTCAGTCTAGACTCCAAAATAAGCAAGAGAGTCCCAGATGCTAGAATTGACAGAAACAAAATCAGAAGCAGAATAAAGAATTTGTCAATGTAGCAACAATAAAGGAATTTCTTGATACCCAAATCCTGAGCGTTGGCAGCCTCATTGAATTCTCAATCTTGGATTCTAAAGCATCATTTCACTCCCCCCATGTAGAGAAAGTATGAATAATTATGTTGCTGAAAATTTTGGAAAGGTTTATCGAATTGATGATGAACCATTAAATATATTATGGCAAATGGTGATGTCTAAATTAAGATTGCTAATAGTACCCTGTGAAAGTTGCATAACATCTAACATATTCAAGGCTTAAAGAAAAATATAATCTCTGTGGGACAACTTGATGATGAAATTTATGTTACAACCTTTATAGATAGATCTTGAAAAATGTCAAAGGTGTTATGATTGTGGCAAGAGACAACAAGATGTGTACCCTTTATACGACTACGGATATGAAAAACACAGTGCCAGTCACTGATTCAACCTTTGATTCTAAAATCAGACACTATAGACTCGAGCATATGAGTGAGAAAGGGATGAAGATTCTTTCATCAAAGGAGAAGTTATTTGGCTTGAAGTTTATAGATTTTGGTTTTTGTGAGGATTATATTTTTGGAGAGTAAAAAATGGTTAATTTTTTGAAGATCGGAAGAACACCAAAGATAGAAAAGCTAGAGCTTGTACATACACACAAATGGGGTTTTGCTCTTATACCGTTCGTTGGAGGCTCACGCTATTATGTTACCTTCATTAATTACTCTATTCAAAAAGTCTGAATTTATTTTCTAAAAAATAATCTGATGTTTTTTTTTTATTTTTAAGAAGTGAAAAAGTCAAGTTGAAAATGAGTCTTGTTATAAAAATAAAGTATTTGAGGTTTGATAATAGGGGTGAGTATAATAGCAAATAATTCAAAGAGTTTTGTATAGTAAATGAGATCTGAATGGAAAAGATAGTTTCAAAAACCCCACAACAGAATGAAGTTGTTGAACGCATGAATAGAACCTTGAATGAACAAGTCAGAAGCATGAGGATACATGTTGAATTATCCAAACATTTTGGGATAAAGCAGTGAGTACAACAATTTACTTGATTAAACGACGACCTTCTGTTTCTTTGGACTTCGAACTACCAGAGAAGGTGTGGACAGGCAAAGAGGTAAATTTGTCACACTTGAAAGTTTTCAATTGTGTTTCATATGTGCATATAGATTCTGATGACAGGGATAAGTTGGATCTAAAGTTCAAAAAGTATTTTTTCATTAAATATGGTAATGACAAATTTTGATATCGGTTTTGGGATGATTATAACAAGAAGATCATAAGAAGGTGAAATATTATATTAATTAATAAAAATATCTTGTATAGAGATAGATTTACTGCAGAATTTGATAATACAGGAAAGGGTGAGTAGGTTGAATTAGAAAAAATCTCTAAGCATGACATATCAAGAAGAGTTCAGGAGAATCCTAAAAATAGTATGCCACCATCAGAACCTTGTACACCTGTGATGGAGCTGAGAAGATAGTTTAGAACATCTAGACCTACTCAGTGATATTTTTCTTCTTTGCATTACTTATTGTTGACTGATAGTGGTGAGCCTGAATGTTTTAGTGAAGTAATGCATATTAATAATCATCTCTAATGGGAGCTAGTTATGAAAAAAGATATTGACTTATTGCAAGCAAATCAAACATGGGTGCTAACTCAACTATTAAGAGGCTAAAATGTACTTCATAATAAATGGGTCTATCGAATTAGGGAAGAATATGATGGCAATAAGAGATACAAAGTCAGGTTGGTTGTGAAAGGTTTTTAACAGAAAGAAGGTATTGACTACATTGAGATTTTCTCTCCAGTTGTTAAATTAACTATAATCAGGCTTATATTGAATATTATTGCAGTTGAAAACTTATACTTAGAGTAGTTAGATGTAAAAATTGTTTTTCTTCATGGTGGTCTAGAAAAAGACATCTATATTATGCAGCCAGAAGAGTTTACTGTGCATAGTAAGGAAGAGCTTGTGTGCAAGCTAAATAAAAGCTTGTGTGGCTTGAAGCAAGCCCCAAACAGTAATATAAGAAGTTTGATGAATTCATGTGTAACCACAATTTCATAAAATGTCAAATGAATCATTATTGTTACCTTAAGATATTTAATGATTGTTATATTATTTTGCTTTTGTATGTAAATGATATACTAATTGCAATATTTAACCTTCAATAGACCAACAAGTTGAACCAACAATTATCAAATGAATTTGCAATGAAGGATCTAGGAGCTGCAAAGAAAATACTTGGGATTAGAATTTCTCGAGATCGAGCTGGCTTTTTAAAGTTGTCTCAGGCAGATTATATTGAAAATGTATTAAGCAGGTTCTGCATGCATGATGCAAAACCCGCAAGTACTCCTTAAGCAAATCATTTCAAATTATTAAAAGATCAGTCACCCAAGTCAGATGAGGACTATGAGTATATGTTCAAAGTTTCACATGCTTCAACAGTTGACAACTTGATGTATGCTATGGTTTTGTACTAGGCCATGCATAGCACAAGCAGTGAGAGTCATGAGCAGGTATATGACATCTCTAGAAAGCAACATTTGGAAGTTATGAAATAGATCCTTCAATACTTGAGAGGTACCACGAACATGACATTTTTTTTGACAAAGGTGACATGATTTTGCAAGGTTTTGTTGATACAGATTTAGGTGGTAATGTTGACAATCGTAAAAAGCACCACAAGCTATGTTTACACTTTGGGTGACACTGCTATAAGTTGAGTCTCTTAGTTGCAAAAAATTGTAGTTATTTTCATTCTGAAATTGAATATGTTGTTGTCACTTAAGTAAGCAAGGAGATGATATGGTTGAAGAATTTTCTGAAAAAGTTTGACAGAAAGTGAAACAGTCATACCCTTTTCTGTGACTGTCAAAGTGTAATTTATCTGGCAAAGAATCCAACATTCCATGCCAAAATGAAGCACTGACACTTGATCAGAATATATTGACCAAAATAGTTACTGCAGAGAAGTTGAGGTTATGCACAACCTCAGTTGCCTTCATAGATAGTAGTTGGAAGTGTCGCATTGAGATTTTGGATTACATGAGGAGAGAAGTTACAAGATGAAGTTGTTGAAAGGATAATCACTCTCCAAGTAGGAGCTTGTTAGAGGAGTGTGAAGCTTGATATAAATCCCTAATTTTCATGGATCCAACTTCGCGGTAAGTTGGTGTGGGGGTTACAAGGGGTCACACGCCCCTACCCTAAGGTGGGGGTTCAAAGGCATTAGCCCCCGAGGCAAAGTTTTTAGAGGATAGTTCTATAATTTTTACCCTAAACTCCTTGTTATATTCAACAACACTAGTAGACTCCTTGTAAAACTCGTAGACTCCTTCTATTTAAAGAAGGCAATTCGGCTCTTGCATTGTATATCAATAAAGAAGAAGGCTGAGTACGGTCGTAGACGTATGCAATTCTTGCTAAACCACGTAAAATCTGTGTTTTTTGCGTGCTGTTGTTTTCTCTTTTTGCTTTTTCATGTGTTTGTTTCTTCGATCCATTGGTAGTTCGAAGGGTCATTCCCCAACACAGGTGAGGAACAGGTGTTGACCCCCTTTGTTTCAAGTTTGATGCAGGTGCCTTTAATTGGTGGGCTCCAAGGGCTTGGGTGTTGATGAACCCACCTGAAGTTTAGGTTGCAAGGGGTGAGCCCATTAAGTGACCCAATTCTTGGTAAAGGTTCCTCATCCTCGTATAAAAAAAATATGTTTTGCAAAAATTGCTGAATAAGTAGCAGCTATTTTCGGTTTTGCTTTTTCATTGGACAATTTGTTGCAAAATTGCTGGATAGTTCAGTGGTTTTAAAAAGAATATCGCTATTAATATGTTTAGTACTTTAAAAAAACTGTATGTTTAGCAATTTTATAAAAAATTATTAGTATGTTCAGCAATTTTTGTAAGTGACGCTCTTTAAGTAAAAGGATAAATATCTGCTACAGTTGTTTGTACAATCTAGTAGAAAACAACGTTTTTTTCAAATTTGTAACATTTTTTTGTGTGTGGATCTAACATTGTAGATGTGATCTACATAGACTGTTTAGTAAAACAAATGTCTTAGATCATGTATTTGCAACATGTAAACAGGTTTTCCAAGTACATAAAAGATCATATTTTTCTTTGAAAAAGATATGATCCAACATGGCAAACAAGACATGTTGAATACATCTACGAGGATCAGATTAAGTGGAGACAAACTTGCATCTCTGATTTTCCAACTAGATTGTACATACTGTAGATGGTAGCATATATTTATCCCAAGTAAAAATGCAGGGTGCAAACAGACAGGTGGACGCGTGCCACATTTTGTTGGAGGTACTTGGTCGGATTACTGGATCTCATCTCATGTGGACCTGGTTCCTAGTGCCATGATGCCTCAAACTTCATCCAAACACAAATCGCTCTAGCGTTTGCACTGAACAGACTATGCCTGTAATGTTGGTTGGGTCTGTGGATCTGAGTCAGGCATGGCTCAGGCTACGATCCAAAAACAGGTTTGGAAAGTAAGGTTGGCCATGAATACAGCAAGCAACTTCAGCTTGAGTCGATCTTCAGCCCACAATCATTAGGTTGAAGTCCACAAACACAAAACTGCAAGTTTCTCAGAATAACTGGATGATCCACCGAGAAGCAAAAGCACTGTCAAGGTCTTGGCAACAAAAATTTAATGGAAAATTTTAGATTCACTTCTGCATCAAATGCTCTTTGATAATGAGGATAGATGGACTTGAAAAGAGGTGGGTTTTAACAGAGGATGATCTGGTGGACAGGAATTTTGTAAGCATCACACCACACACACACGCCTTGCTTGTATAAACAAGTTGATATCACCAAGAAAATCTACGATTAGACAGCTGAAAGTACCCAGAAATTCACATTCGTAGCCAGTGACCACCGAAATGCAGCGTAACTGTTACTGATGAAACAGAAAACATGAACAAATCCACACCATTCACAGTCCAATCCTTCCAACACAACCAGTTTCTTCATAGAATCACTGTTTTTTTCTGTTTAATGCTGAGTAGCATAAATTTATCAACACGTTATTTTTCCATGCATTTCTATGGGGTTCATCCTTTTCTTTATCCACTTCCTGTTTCATATATTTCTAGTGACAACTACCATAGGAAACTCCCGCAGAAAGGGTGGGTGGGTCACTGGAAGGAATGGTGTGGATGGCAGCAATAACAGTTAAGCCTAACCGAGGAATTGGATGTGGTATGAGTACCATTTTTTCTTCAAACCAACACAGCCTTTGCACAGGAGGCCAAAGGATCGGTGAAGAGGGTTTGGCTGGAAGTGTCAGCACAGGTATCATCAAGACAACAAATTGCATATGCGCTCTTGTTACTGCAGGGGCAGACCACATTCATAGCTCCACAAGAACTAGAGGGAGGAACAGAGAAGAACCAGATATCATCCCATAAATGATGCAGCTTAGGCAAATATGCAGCAACACAAGAATGTTCTCGTACCACCATGGGGGGTCGCCAGCGGGGTGGTTGTGAGGGTGCTGAGATAAAGGCGTTGTATCAAACTCCACTGGCACATGGGTGTGCCCGTAGCCATCAGAGATGGGCCACATAAGGCAGGGTGGTTGTGGGGGCCCACCCAGGGTTCTCCTCGCTTTGGTAAGCATTCCTAGTCATAAAAAAAAAAGAATGTTCTGTTGGTGGATGCATATGGGGAATCCATGACTTATTGGTTTAGAGAGATGGCAGATTGAATTGGACAGATAACAAGGATCAATATATTGAGTGAAGCACTAGAAGTTCAGTTCAGGCCTCAGCAGAAAGAAAATTGGGTAACCAAGACCATACCATATGGCTACAACTAATTCTATGGAAAAAAGGACGAGTAACCACCAACAAAATAATTATGGATTTTAGGAGAGGCCAATGCTCATGGCACCAGACAAGATGGAGTAGTTGACAACACTTCAATGATTGGGAAACTAAAATAAAACCACGATTATCAAAGTGGTAGAGAATATTTGAGTTGGACACGAAACAACATCAGCCACAACCGAGTGATTCAAAAGGTCTGCTGAACTCTGGGCTGGGCATGTCAAATAATGATTCACAACAATGAACAGGCAACAAGCAAATGCAATGAGACGAAATGAATAAAGAAATATGGTGGTTAGCATAGAAAATAATTAAATTTGAATTATTTGATGCTGCACCACGTATTCCTCCAATTTACAAGCTCACACTTCAATCATGCATTTTAGTCGCATTTATCCTTTAAAGGGAAAACACCATTCCCTATTTAAAATACCAGGTTATGATTTACTTCAGATAAATGATCATCCATTGTTAAGAAGTTGAAACAGAAAGACCTTCATGGCAGGCTTAAAGTACAAGCAGACGCTAGAGGAAAAAATGCAAAAGAAAAACAAAAAAAGAGACTGAAAACCAAAGTTACAGAAATTGCAACCTTTTATCATTTTCATTTTTTTAAAGAAATAGGCAAAATAATGGAATTTCTAAGCCAAATTCCACCAACATATCCAAGCTGTATCTACCAATCTTCAGACCAATAGCATTAAGAGCCATATTCATAATCTCAGAAAGTAAATAAGATGAAATCAAGGAAACCACATAAGGTTATTCTTTGCAACAAAATAACATCACGGTAGAACTCAGGAGCAGAACTGCAATATCATCATCAACAAAAGCCAATTTTCGTACATAAGCGAAAAATAAAAGTTCACAGTTTAAATAACTAACACATAAATGATTCAGAAATGTCAGATAAAACCAATTTCAAGAACAGGACAGGCCGACAGGGTTACATGCATAAGCGCTTTCTATGTTGGGGAACAAAATGGCATGTAACTGGATTAAAGGATTCAGGCTAGATGCTGCCAAATGTTCGATATACTTCTCAAATCTAAAGTACAAGTAGTGTACTCTGGTGTAATTGTGTAAAGAGAAAATCGCGCAAACAGACATGCAGGATATGTGCACAAATACGTGAATTTATCACAAACAATGCAAGCAAGCAAACAACAGAGACATCAATGTTCCAACTGTTGAATGTTTCACATATTTAATAAGACCTCCAAATGCAAATGATATTCTTCGAAGTGATAATCTAGGACATCCCGTATCCCTCATTAGAGTTTCTTTTTTTTTACTGTTTATCAAGTAGTCAGCCAAACTAGATTAAGGATATTCATTATGTTGTTCATAGACAAACTTCCTCAGACGATAGTCTTAGCCTAATAAGATTCATGAAATTTTCCATTATCATCAACGCAAACAACAGTGAAAGAAGAAAATAAAACCAGCAATCATCTCTTGAAACCAAAGAACTAATTTTGGGTAAATGTGATGTGAACTCCAGATTACCTCTCACTAAAGCTCTGAGGATTTACAGACAGAGCCAGAAATAGCTCCAAACAGAAAGATTTTTTATTAAAATTTTTTTTGCTGTCAGTCATGTTTAAGCTATTATTCTGCAAAAGAAAAACACAATGAGTGAAAGCTGAGATACTTACCAATAGAAGCCTAGAAGGAAAGGCTCAAGGTACCCATGTACAAAGATATACTAAGGCTCCCTCAAGTTTAAATATACTACATATTGTCTATAGTAAAAATCCTAGTTTTCGGAAGAACATTCACTCATTAGAGATGAAGAATAGTTTGCTGAGATCACATTATACACTTGTGGCCATTAACTATAACATATTGCAGCTACAAAAACAATGAATCTGGTATTTTTAGATAGTTCGTCCCCCATCTTGAGCATATTCATCATGCTGAAAATAAGAAAAACAGAAAAAAGAGCTTCTGAAGCAATATAAGCAAAAATAAATGATGCCCTGCAAGCAGAATAAGTTCATCGCACCACAAAAGCATAAAAACATCCGAAACAATGGCAAGTAATAAATTGCATGAAAAGAAAGGATCTACTGTTTCCCAAACGTAGGGGCTCCCCCTTTTAATACAAATGAGCAACATAAACAATATCTTGAAAGTAGAATATGGCAGAATATGAAAGAATCATGCAATCACACAAGTATACGATCTTGTAAATAGTGGCAAGTAACAATTTGCATGAAAATAAGGACCCAATCTTTTCTATGGATTCAGTGTATTAAAAACAAAACGTAAGAAACAGCATCATAATAAGCTTCCCATTAACTTCATCAAACAACTAGTCACCACAAACTTATCGAAGGCTATAATGTACAAAGAATTGGTAGCCAGATGCTATTAACAAGGAGACTACTGAAGATGTCCTTGATGGCATTGGCCAAAAAAAGAAGAAAAGGAAACAGCCAGCTGTAGGACAGACTACAACCAAAATCTACAAAACACGATCCAATTTATTTTTGGATTAGCAATAAGGTCCACTTATTAACAAGCAAGAGGAACACCATAGCGCCTAATTGAAGCAGATTCATCCATCAACCCAAGCGCCACGAGCTCCTGAACAAGGATAACGTGAAAGAGAGCATCAGAAAACAAGCCATCAACAAACATCTTCAAGAATTAAATACAATTGCTACGAAGCACCTCATAACCTCACCTTTCTTCTTGTTCATGGAGGGTGAGACCACGGCGGGATTCATATCTCCATAACCACAGCCAGGAAACTCTTTTGACCCAATACCAACGTCGCCGGCAATTCCCTGGCATTGCACAGCCCCCATGTCGCACACTCCAAATCTCTGCTCGTTCCTTCCAGGCTCCTGCACCCCGCAGCCGCCGCCACTCTTCCGCGTGAATCCAGGGCCATGACAGGAGACGTCGTCCCCACATTGAAAATTACACGGATTCAGCACATACCCACCCACAAAACTCGACGAAATGTCGTCCCCCAACTTGTCGTTCCGCCCCTTCTGGTAGGGAAAAGACCCAATCTCCCCCTCTATCCTACCCCTGATATCGACGAGCAGCGACCTCAATCGAGCGTTTTCCGCCTCCAAAGCAGCCTTCCCCTGCAGCATCAAGGTCAGATGCTGGACGCGAGCTCTGAGTTGCAAAACCTCGTCCTCGAGTGAGGCGGCATGGGCCTTCTTCTTCTCTCTGTACTTCCGGACCGCCTCTCGGTTCCCCGAGGGGCGCTTCTTCGATCGGGACGGCTTCTCCACGGATTCGTCGGTGTCTTCCGTGGTGTTCGGCTTCTCGTCGTCGGCCGGGGGGACGATCTTGGTGTGGACATGGAAGCAGGTGTGGGTGTGGGTGTGGTCGGGCCCGGGAGGGTTGCAGGTGTGCGCGTGGGTGCAAGCGTGGGTGTCCTTGAAGAACTCCTCGAACACGCTGTTGTCAAGGGGACAAGCACCCCAGGAGAGGGGGTCGGCGAAGTTAGGGTCGGGGAGGATGTCCTGGTTGGAGAAATCGATCTCCCCGTCATCCATCTCGGAGAATCGAAGCTACCCAATTTGAGAAACGCCAGAATCTACTCGAAGACTATCAAATCCAGGCAAGAAAACCGCATTTTTCGAGGTACCCACTTGGAAAAATCGGGAACTTGGGTTAACTTTGATAGAAAACCCCAAAAAGAAGCCAGGAAAAGCCAAATCAATCGATCTTTCCGGCGACTAAACGGGATAAAACGAGAGGAGGGCACAGAATTTCGCTCAGTAGAAACAACGAGAGGGATTCCGATTTAGAGAAATCCTAGAAACCAACGAACCCGATCGAGCATGGAAGGCGACGAAGGGTGTCTGAGGGGGGGTGGGAAAGGACTCCGACTTTTAGTCGGGGAAGGGAGGGAAGGGTGGAGGGATTTGTTCACACGTGTCACCACCTCCCCCTCCTAGTGAAAGTGGGTCGGGTTTTGTTGGATATCCGATCTAGATTCGACGCTTTGTTTTCGGATCCAGATCCTTAAACAAGATTCGAACCTATGTTACAAAATATCGCTATCGTACCTAAAAACACGATATTTAAAAAATATCTCCCATTTTGGAATATCACGCTGCTGTCGCTATATTAACGAGATAAAAATAATGTTGATAGTATTTTTGTATTGTTTTTATTTGTATTATGTTTTTTTATATATATTGTATATGCTTTTATATATGTCAACGTTAAAAACCAAAAGTTTCAAAATATCAGGAGATTTCAACCTCTCCGAGATTTTCCACACGATTTGTGGTGTTAATGGTTTGCAGCTTTGCATCAGGGTCGGATTCACATGTAGTCATATTGTTTTCGAGTTTAGATCGGACTCGGATCGGTACTTTGTATCAGACTCATGCTTGGGTTCAGATCATTTATGGTCCTTTTTTCCTTTTGATGCTTGCAATATGCTTGTATTTTTATCTCACCCAAGAACCAGATTTTTTTCTACTTCATTGGATCATATTTGCATGTAGACTTCGATGTGGATCCATAATTTTATCCAATCCATTTGCACTCTTTGCAGTGTGTTAAATATGGGCCGGGTCGACTTAATGTGAGCATATCCGTTTTACTAAACCGAATTGAAGAGTCCAGATCCACGTAGTGCCTACTTTGGTGACGCCAGTCTCTTCAAGCATCGTGAGTGGCATACAAATAAGGCCCAAACGCAAAAGATGATGCTAATAAAAATGATGGTGATATAAAAAATTGGTTCTAAACATATGGATACCAGATCCGTTTTATGTTTTTGACCCGGGTCCAGGTTTCAGTCCAAACGCGCCGAGATTTTGGAATTGATGTATCCATTGACCATGGTCTCTCTCTCTCTCTTCCTTTTCCATTTTTTCATAGTTAACCGGTCAAAACTCAAAACTTCATTGGGTCCCTAGGAGCAAGACACTAACTAGAACTAAATTTTATATCTTACTTTTTAGTTAAGTCAAATTTGATTTAAGCAGTTAATTTATGATTAAAAAACAAGCACAAACATAATAAAAAGACAAAAAAATGAATGAAAGAAGGCCCTATCTTCCTCAAATTTAGTAAACAATAGTACCTGTTATCCAAATCTGATCCATTCATCCCCTATGGCATCCTTATCTTCTTACCCTTCTTTGAGATTTCATTGATGCAACTTGTTTTGATTAAATTGGACTCCATAGATGTGATCCATAGTGAAGATCAACATTTAAATTGGATTTTGGTGAGTCAAAAATCAAGAGTTTGATAAGGATAACGTCCATACAGTTATAACTCCCACTCGTAATGGAATCTTAGAAACCAAGTTCGCAAAACACGTTTTGGATAACTCAAAAGAGGTTGCAATAAGACAAACTCAATCAAAAATAACATAGGCCAACCGAATATCCAAGAATTTGATATTATTGTTTTTGATAGAGTTATCAAAAACGATAATCACTGCTTTTGTATTATTCTTTAGTTATTTTGTTTTGTTATCTAACTATGTAAGTCGATATTTTAGGATTGTGTATTCTCAACATTGTAAAACTCTATCATGTCTATAAATATATACTCAGCCTCTCGGTGGACAAGAGAAGAAAAAATGAGTTTATCATCATATCTGTTTCTCTTTTATTGTATCAGAGCTATCAACCTCTAACGAGTTCTCAATGGCTTACTCATCGTCTTTCTTCTCTCCTATGACCCAGTGGAATGTGATTGACAGTCTTATCTCGATCAAACTAAATCAAGACATGATCTCTTTAAATTTGTCGATGGCTCCTCTCCTCAACCAGACTCTTTCATTGTCGCGACAGATGGAGGTAAAATAAAAAATCCAAATTATTCTATTTGGATTCATTCTGATCAGCTTGGCTCTCAACTGGATCAAAGCTAATGTGTCTGAAACTATTCTTGGTCAAATCATGAGAACAAAAATAATCCATGAAGCCTGGCTTATCCTGAAAAAAGTATATGGATATCAATCTTCTTTGAGACTCATGATTCTAAAGAAAGACCTGACCTTCATTAAGAAAGAAAACATGGATATATTGTCTTATCTAGACCGCATACAATTTCTTGCCAACTCACTTGCTGCCGCCAATCACCCCGTAAAAGATAAAGAATTAGTCCAAATAACTTTTAATGGTCTTTCTCTTGAGTATGAAAGTTTTGTGACCTCCGTTACCGCTAATTTAGCACTGTATACCTTCACAGATCTATATGATCTACTTCTTAATCAGGAAAAATGTATGTTTTTAATTCATGTCAACCCTTCTGGAACACCTGAACCCCAGCAAATTGCCTTCACTGCATTCAAGGGTCGAGGTCGAGGTCATGGCCGCAGCTTTTATCGAGGCCGTGATAGAGGACAAGGGAGAAATTTCTTTCCAAACATGTCTAATAGTAATCCTGTGTCCCAACCTCAAGGTGGTCGTGAGGCAATCACATGTCAATATTGTGGCAAACACAACATATTGTCAAAACTTGTTGGGATATTCCTAAAGCCTTCTCTGCCATCTCTTCAGTAATTCAATGATAAATACTAGTATTCTGATACTGGTACTATGAATCATCTTACTATGCATGGCCAACAATTCTCCAATAAATCACAATATCATGGGGGTGAGAAAATCATGGTTGACAATGGTAAGATTCTTTTCATCTCCCACACTGGTAATCTTACTCTGAAATCTCATGGCTCCTCCTTTGATTTAAAGAATGTTCTTCATGTTCTTGCTATCATGAAGAACCTTTTTATCCTTGAGCCAGTTTACTGAAGATAATGATTGTATTTTTGAATTCACTCCTTTTGAATTCTTTGTTAAGGGCCATCAGACATGCAAGATTCATCTTAGGAGACTGAAATCTAGTGCGAGACTTTACCTAATCAAATCGGATAATCGTGTGCAAGTGGACGCATATGCAAGCAAAGTAGCTTCTTTTGATATATGGCATCAACGTCTCGAATATGCAAATAAGAGGATTGTTTCTTACTTAAACTCTAGTCATGCTATTTCTATTAATAAAAATAACAAAACAAAAGTGTGTAAAAGTTGTTTTGTTGGTAAAGCTCACAAACTTTCTTTTGGTCACTCTTTTTCTTCTATGTCTTCCCTACTTGAACTTCTCAATGTTGATGTCTAGGGGCCTACTCCATTATCTTCACGTGAAGGTTTTCGATTTTATCTTCTCATAGTGGATGATTTTTCTCATTTCTCATGGATATTTTCATTGCATACTAAGTCTCAAGTGTTTGAGTATTTTAAGTCTTTCAAGTATGTTATTGAAAATCAACTTCAATGATCCATCCAAACTTTTAAAACTGATAATGGAGGTGATTTTATTAGTTGTGAGTTTGAAAGTATTTTTACGAGACCATGACATACTTCATCGGTTTTTGTGCCTCCATACCCCAGAACAAAACATGTTCGTTGAGCGCAAACATCAACATATCATTGAAACTGGGCTCAGTCTCTTACATACCTCCTCTTTATCAATTCCTTCTAGGTTAATGTCTTTCGTAGTGTCGCTTACATCAGTAACCATCTTCCAACTCTAGTTCTTAATTGCAAGACCCTGTACGAACTTCTCTTTCACAAACCAACTGACTATCATCATCTTTGTGTCTTTGGTGCTCGTTGTTATCAACTTTTAATGCTCTATCATACCTCTAAATTTTAGCCCAAAACTACTCAATGTACTTTTCTTGACTATGCCTCTCGTCATAAGGGCTATCTTTGCTTTGACCTCTCTCACAACCGCATCTATATTTCTCACCATGTTTACTTTGATGAATTTATCCTTGGGACCACCCTTCCCTCTGCACCTACTCTTTTCGAATGGGGTCTCTCTCAGACCGTCGTCCTACCTCCTCCTGAACCTCCTTAACCTCCTTAACCACTTCCTCCTGATTCGATGGTATCTTTTGATATTTCAGTCTCTCCTGCTTCGTCGGCTCCTACCTCTCTTGTGAACCACATTCCTGCCACTGACCCACTGGTTTCTTCTTCGCCACTGCCCTCTTCTTCCCCTATCCTTGACTCCATCGTAACCCAATGATCACTTGCTCTATAACTAACTCCCTTAAACTCCGTGTGTTCACCTCTATCCGCTATCCCCTCTCTCTTTCTTGCTTTAGTTATGTTTTACTCACACCCGAACCGACTTTGTTTAAACAAGCTAATCTTGATTTCAAGTGGCACATGACCATGCAAGATGAATTTCATGCTCTCAAACTTAATCGCACCTGGAACCTCATTCCTCTTTTTCCTTATTATAATATCATTGCCTCCAAATGGGTGTTTCAAATTAAATGACACGTTGATGGCTCCATGGCTTGCTACAAAGCTTGTCTCATTGTTAAGGGTTTTCATCAAGAGAGGAAGGCATCAACTTTTTTGAGACCTTTAGTCCCGTAGTGAAACCTATTACCATTCATATTGTTCTTGCGGTTTTGTTAGATTGACTGATTCATCAATTGGATTTTAATAATACCCTTTTAAATGGTCTCCTCTCTGAAGATGTTTGTATGACACAACCTCAAGGCTTTAAAGACTCCTCTTATCCTCAGCATGTCTGTAAGTTGGATCGATCCTTGTATGATTTCAAGTAGGCTCCTGGTACTAGTGTCTCAACTCTTATCTACAGTCTTGCGACTTTTGTATCTCGCTTTCTGATGCTTTCTTATTTATTTTTTGCAATCACGGTTTGATTATTTATTTAGTCGTTTATATTGATGATATTATCATCACCGGCAGCTCCTCAGTTGCCATTAAGTAGTTGATCTAGTGCCTCAATATCACCTTTTTCATCAAAGATCTTGGGCGACTAAATTAATTTTTGAGTATTGAAGTTCATTATGCCTCCTCATGTCTCTTTCTCTATCAGCGTACATATGCACTTACGTTACTTCATCGTGCCTCTATGGTTGACGCGAAGCCGATCTCTATTCCTTTGAGCTCCACTACTCGATTATCTAAGAATGATGTTTCTCTTTTTTATGATTCTACTTTATATCATAGCGTCGTGGGCGGTCTCTAATATCTCACCATCACATGGTCTGACATTGCCTTTGGGGTCAACAAGGTTTGTCAGTTTATACATCAACCCATAATTACCCACTGGTTTGTTGTCAAACGCATCCTTCGATATCTCAAGGCTATTATTTATTATGGTTTGTTCCTTGCATGATCTTCCTCTCTCCAGCTCAGCGCCTTTCTGATGCTGACTAGGCGGGTAGCCTTGATGACCGCAAGTCTACAAGTGGTTTTGCCATTTTTTTGGGCTCTAATTTGGTTTCATGATCCTCCCGCAAGCAACGGATTATAGCTAGATCCAACACTGAAGTCGAGTACAAGTCTCTGGCATGTGTTGTGTATGACCTTCTTTGACTTGAGTCTCTTCTCACTGAGCTCAGCTTTGTTCCCTCTTTGCCACTTAGTCTTTGGTGTGATAATATTGCAGCTTTATATCCCGCAACAAATCCGATTTTTCTTGCTCGCACCAAACATGTTGAAATTGATTTTCATTTTGTTCAGGACCATGTGCAAAAGGGACATCTTCAAGTACAATTTATCTCCTTCTCTGACCATGACGGCTTCACTAAGCTTCTTCCTGTTTCAAGGTTTGCTTTCATTCGTGACAAGCTCAACGTCGTTGACTCCATGTTGAGCTTGTAGAAGCATGATAAGGATAATGTTAATAACATCTATACAGTTACGACTCCCACTGGTAATGGGCTCTCATAAAACAAGTTTGCAAAACACATTTTGGATAACTCAAAAGAGGTTACAAGAAGACAGACTCAATCAGGACTAACATAGGCCAACCAAATATCCAAGAATTAGAGATGATCATTTTTTATAGAGTTATCAAAAATGATAATTACTACTTTTCTATTATTCTTTAGTTATGTTGTTTTGTTATCTAATTATGTAAGTCGATATATTAGGATTGTGTATTCTCAACATTGTAAAACTCTATCATGTCTATAAATATATAGTCGACCTCTCGGTGGACAAGAGAGGAAAAACCGAGTTTATCATCCTGTCAGTTTCTCTTTCGCGGTTGACACGATACACAATTTTATAATTTAAAAATCATATTTTTTTGTTAAAAAAATGTGATCTAAGGGTCGATTCTTATGAAATTGACTATGTTGAATCCATCTATAAGGTCAGATTTGATCAAAAGAACTTGCATCCAGGATGAGTGAAGTTGAACTTCTTGTTATCTCATTTTCTTTGTGCATGTAGCATTGTAACAATAGTCAAACTTGGGCAGAAATAAGTCTGCATCAACTTTAATAAGCCTTGGACGCCTTGTAAACATTACCAAGCTTAAGGGACGTCACGAGTTCAAGACCAATAAGTGCACATCGGTTGCTCCAAAGTGAAAGCTAGGTATACTCCTTACTAGGCGTGCCAACCGGTCAGACCCCGTTAAAATGGGTGGGTCCAAACCCAGATTCAACTAAGTAAAGCAGGTATCAAATTTGGATTCAGGTCCAATTAGATTTTTATAAGAAAAACCATACCCAGATCCGATAAAAATTACATAAACCAAACCTGGTATATACCTGACAAAACAATATCTTTTAAGTTTTTTACATTGAAAATTGTGGATCTTAATCAAAACTCAGGTCAGACATAGGTTTGATATAAATTTTCTTAAACCATACCCGGTCCATTTAATAATCAGACTTCATGGGTTCGACTGGATAGTTTAATCACTCCTATTTTTTGTAACTAAACCTCTAGTTATTAAAACAATAAAGTAATAAGATTATAATAATAGTGTTAATTTGGTAAATAACCTTTTAGAAAACCTAAAAAAAAGTCACTTATTATTTTTAATTTTTCTTTTTTTGTCTTTTTTGCTAACCAAACTAGAGACTAGCTTCGGGTGGGATTCGACCCCGTTAGACCTACAGTGCGACTCTCGTATACTTATGGCCATATATTTTTTTTTGAAAAGCAAGCAGGGGTTAGGCCCACCCTCACCGGTTATCACTCAACATACCACTGGGTTTTGAACCTGCAACGTCCCACCACAAGGAGACGTGCACTGACAGCTCCTACCAACCACGGGTTGCCCCCCGTTGGTAATATGCTCATAGTTTACGTTGCAGTCCATGCTTTTTGTTCTGCCTGTGCATATTCAAAAGGATTAGCTTTTCCAAAATGGTGATTTCTAGTTATGTAGAAAATGTCACCGATTTTTTGAAACGATCATGATTTTAAGGTGGACATTTTGAGTTCCTGATATTTTACCAAAAAATATGATCTTCGCAAAACATCATTCATTTTGATTATTATATGTTTATAACAAAAATTTAATGTGTTTTTGCTGCATTTTTTATATTATTTAGATGTTTATTACTTTATTCATATTGATAATTCCTGATATTTTCCGGAGTATTTTCCAAAACAAACTGAATTATTCATACTAGAACGATTTTCCTTGAGATTTTTCCATGAACAAGATTCCACCCAAGAACTTAACATTCAATTATTGTTAAATATGGTGATTTGGTACAGGCACATTAGTCATTCGCAAAACTAGAAAGCAGCAATGCCCCCATATAATCCCATGTTTTTTTTTTTTTTATGATGAGGCACCCTCGCAAAGCGAGGAAAACCCCGGGTGAGCCCCCACGACCACCCTGCCTTATGTGGCCCACATCCGAAAGCTATGAACAGACCCGTGAGCCAGTGAGATTTGATCCGGTGCCTTCATCTTAGCAACCTCACAACCACCCCCACCGGCCATGTAGGCGAAGCCAGGGGCGCGGTCATATAATGCCATGTTAGAAGCTGTTTGAATCTCACTTTAAAGGTGTTCTTAGTCCATAATCTCTCTATTTTTTTATGAGCCCTTGCCGAAGTACAGGGGGGGGACCCACGACCACCTTTCTTGTCCATAATCTCTCCTTAAGAAAAATATTATACAAGGCATTTCGCGTTTTTTAATTCAAAAATAATTTGTCTCTACACAGAGAAGACAAAGGCCAGTTGAGATATGTACTTTTTTATAGTATATAATATATGGTGCTTCACATGATATTGTATGTATTAAACCTGAGCCACCACCAAATGGAAGAATCGTATCTTCACCTTTCCACTTTCTTTTTGGAACCTTAGCTCAGCTTGTTGTGAGTGCCCTCAAGTCCAAACCTTGTGTGATTGGCACGTAACAAAGGGACAGCTTCAATGAGAGAAAAAAGTAGTTTTGATGGCAATAGCCAGTTAATGCCATTCCATCTTATGTCGACACTTGAGAGGGAAGCCTTTTTCCTCATCTTTTTTTGATAGGCAAGCTGGGGGAAAACCCATGTTAGATTCCAACAGCAGACTCTTCGGTTAAGATAGTGCCACCAAACCATCCATCTATCACATCCAATTCCATGGAAAGGCGTTGCCTTAGGCAATTGACGGTTGATTTTCCCACTCAACCCTAAGCCCATCAGGCCCCTTTTCTACTTGGCTCTTCCCTTCAACACCAATCTTTTTGAAAATGAGTGCAGATGGATTTGAGAGAGAATAACTGAGGTTTGACAGTGCGGTGGGGAGGGATTTGGCAGGAACTCATGGGAGTGTGTAAATACCTCTTTTTTTTTGTACTAGGAGAAACCGCCCCAGGCGTAGCTCCGTTGGCTCAGCCTGTTGTACCGACGGTCGCTATCCTGCCAGCATAAAACTCTGAGGGCTTACCCTTGACCCCATGGAGTTGCAAAGCTTCAGCTTACTCAGGGGGTGACGCCCATGGGATTTGAACCTAGACTGCCCTGCCCATCAAATGGCCTAAGCCCCACCCCACTACACCAAACCCCTTGGGTCTGTGCACACACCTCATGCTTGCATCAAATAACCCGATATCACAATTAGACAGCTGAAAAATTACCAAGGAATTCACATTCCCAGCGTTGCAGCTGTTACTGACGAAACAGAAAGCAGGAAGAAATCCATGCCGTTCACAGTCCATTCATTTGCAATGCCCTGTGTAGCATAAATTTGTCAAGACGGCAGGTCATTGTTCAATACACTTCTATGAGGTTAATCCCTTTCCCTTTCCTGTTTCATACATATCTATGACATAATCATCACGAGACGCCTAGGAAGGGGTGGGTGAGTCAGTGGAAGGAATGGTGTGGATGGCAACAAGAACACTGAAGCCTAACTAAGGAATTAGATGTGGTATGAGTACCATTTCTTCTTCAAACTAACACAGAGCTTCAGCACAGGACAAAAGATCGGTGAGAGGGTTTGGTTGAAAGTTGTTAACATAGATATCATCAAGACAACAAATTGCATATGCGCTCTTGTTACTGAGAGGCAGACCACTTTCACAGCTCAACAAGAACTAAAGGGAGGAATAGAGAAGAACGTTCCCGTTCGTGGGTGCTCCTGATCCCATAAATGATGCAGTTTAGGCAAATATGTAGCAAGGGAAGAATGTTCTTGTTCGTGGGTGCTCATGGGGGATCCATGGCTTATTGGGTTAGAGAGATGGCAGATTGAATTGGACAGATACAAATAACATTATCCTGAGTGAAACACTCTTGAACTCCAGTTCATATCTCAGCAGAAAGCAAGTTTGAGTAATCAAGACCAAACCATGTTGGTACAACTAATTATATGGAGCAAAGAAAGGATGAACCCAAGTTATGGAAGAAACAATCAACAAAATAATGATTACTTTGGGGGAGAGGATTCCATGCTCATGGTTCTATACAAGACGGCCTAGTTGACAGCACTTGAGTATTTGGAGACTAAAATAGCACCTCGACTATCAAAGTGGTAGAGAATATTTGAGTTGGAGAGGGAACAGCATCAGCCACAACTGAATGCGATTCAAACGGTCAGCTGACCTCAGGGCCGGGCATGTCAAACAATGATTCACAACAATGAACAGGCATTAAGCAGTGTAAAAAAGAGGGAATGCAGAAAATCAATAAGACAATAAATAAAGAAATACGGTGGCTACAATGGAAAATAATTAAATTTGAATTCTTTGACACTCAAATTCAAACTGAACCAAGATTTCCTCTCTAACACACAAGTCCACACCTTAATCATGCATTTTTTGTCACATTTATATTTGAAAGAGAAAAATCCAATTTCCTGCTTAAATGAGGTTATGATCTACTTCAGATAGTTCATCATCCATAGTTTAAAAGTTGAAACAAACAAATCTCATTGTAGGTTTCAGTTGCAAGAGAAGCTGAAAACT
This sequence comes from Nuphar pumila, assembly GCF_984573655.1. Taxonomy (NCBI): domain Eukaryota; kingdom Viridiplantae; phylum Streptophyta; class Magnoliopsida; order Nymphaeales; family Nymphaeaceae; genus Nuphar; species Nuphar pumila. The sequence continues at coordinate 107,486,254 of NC_143255.1, read as the reverse complement.
AAAGTTAACAGAAATTGCAACCTTTCACCTCTTTCCTTTCTTTAAAAAACAGGCATTAATGTAATTTCTAAGCCAAATTCCATCATCTTATCCAAACTGTATCTGCCAATCTTCAGACCAACAGAATTCACATATTATAATCTCAGAAGCATAAATAGGATGAAATGCAGGAACCACCAAAGGATGTACTTTGCAACAAAATAACATCATGATATCAGTCAGGTCTCAGGAGCAGAAGGTGCAATAACATCAACAAAGGTTAACTTTTGGTACATAACAATAAAACCAAATTACACAGTTTAAATAACTGAAACACAAGTGATTTATAAATGTTACACAGATATCTTCAAGCAAGTTCAAATTCTAGGAAGACATATGATGAATAGTAATGTTGTGTTCAATAGGTTGTAAAATTATGCACATTATCCAAACCCCTATCGTGTGCATTACAAATTAATGCCATTCAGTATCTGAAAAAAATCTACAATGTGACTATCAACCACAAAGAGACTGAAGTTCCAATTGTTGAATGTTTCACATATTTAATCAGACCCCAAAATACAGATGATATTTCTTCCAGGTGATATAGTCTACGACAATCTGTATTTGTCACTATTTTCTTTTACTGTGTATATCAAGTAGGCAGACAAATCAGATAAGGAATATTCATTATGTTTTCCACATGCAAACGTCTTCACATGATAGCCTGAACTCGATAAGATTCGTGTAACTTCCCATTCGACCAACACAGGAATAGGGAGTAGAAAATAGCAACCCCGATCTTGAAACCAAACAATTAAGTTTCGGAAAGTGGGATGTGAACTCCAGATTACCCTTAACCAAAGATCTGAGAGGATTTTACAGACTGAACCAGAAATATCTCCAAAACAGAAAGATTTTTAGAACTCCAGATTACCCTTCACCAAAGATCTGAGAGGATTTTACAGATTGAACCAGAAATATCTCCAAACAGAAAGATTTTTATTTAAAAAAAAAATGCTGGCTCCATCAAGTTCAAATATATTACATATTTAGAACTTGGAAGCATTGCCTCTATTATAACAGCCTTCAGAGCAAAATTCACTCATTTAGAGATGTAGAATCATTCAATGAAATCACGTTATACACTTGGGACATTAATTAAAATATAGTGTAGCTTGGAAAACGTTGAATCTGGTACAGTTAGCCAGTTTGTCCCCCTTCTCGAGCATTTATAACATTTTCAACCTAAAAACTTTGAACTTGCTGAAAAATAAAAACAGAATAGCTTCTGAAGTAAGATAAGCAACATAAACAATATCTTGCAAGCAGAATACCGCAGAATATGAAAGATTCATATAATAATTCAAGTATGTAATCTCGAAAACAATCGCAAGTAACAACTTGCATGAAATTAAGGACCTAACATGATCCCCAGGTAGGATTCAGTGAATAAAAAACCACGGCGCAAGAAAAAACCGTCACGGTAAACTTTCCATTAACTTCATCAAACAACTAGTCACCACTAACTTATTGAAGGCCATAACGTACAAAGAAGTGGTAACCAGATTCTACAATGAAGGAGACAAATGAAAATTTCCCTGATTGTAATGGCAAAAGGAAAAAAAAAGTCAATTGTAGGACAAACTGCAACTAAAATCTAAAAACACGCCCCAATTATTAACAAGCAAGGAGAACACCACGATTCCTAATTGGAGCAAGCAAGGAGAACACCACGATGACTAATTGAAGCAGATTCAACACTCAACGGAAGCGCCACGAGCACCTGAACACAATAACACAAAAGCTATCATCAGAAAACAACTCATCAACAGGCGTCTTCACGAATTGATTATAACTGCTAATAAGAACCTAACAACCTCACCTTTCTTCTTGTTCATGGTACCTTTCTTCTTGTTCATGGCGGAAGAGAGGGCGGTGGGGGGCATATTTCCATAACTACAGCCAAGAAACTCCTTCGATCCAATACAAGCACCACTGCCACTTCCTTGGCATTGCACATCCCCATTGTCGCAAGCTCCAAGTCCCTGCTCACCGATTCCATTCTCCTGCACCGCGCAGCCGCCTCCGCTCTTCGGAGCGAAACAAGAGATATCATCCCCACGTTGCAAATTACACGGATTCAGCACATACCCACCTGCAAAACTCTGCGAAACGCCATCCCCCAACTTGTCGTTCCGCCCCTTCTGGTAGGGAAAAGACCCAATTTCCCCTTCTATCCTACCTCTGATATCGACGAGCAGCGACCTCAATCGAGCGTTTTCTGCGTCCAATGCAGCCTTTCCCTGCAGCATCACGGTCAGATGCTGGACGCGAGCTCTGAGTTGCAGGACCTCGTGCTCGAGCGAGGAGGCATGAGACTTCTTCTTCTCTCTGTACTTACGGACCGCCTCTCGGTTGCCCGAAGGGCGCTTGTTCTTCCGGGAGGGCTTCTCGACGGATTCCTCGGTGTCGTCTGTGGTGTTCGTCTTCTCGTCGTCGGCCGGAGGGACGATCTTGGTGTGGACATGGAAGCAGGTGTGGGTGTGGGTGTGGTCTGGGCCGGGGGGGTTGCAGGTATGTGTGTGGGTGCACCCGTCGGTGTCCTTGAAGAACTCATCGAATACGTTGTTATCAAGGGAACAGGCGCCACCGGAGAAGAGGTCGGCGAAGTTATTGTCGGGGAAGATGTCCTGGTTGGAGAAATCGATCTCCCCGTCGTCCATCTCGAAGAATCGAGGCTACCCAATTCGCGAAACGCTGGAATCTACCCGACGACAAGCGAATCCTGGCAAGAAAACCGCATTTTCCGAGATACCCACCTCGTAAAATCGGGAACTTGGGTTAACTGCGGTCGAAAAACCCAATCTTGTGCGATCTGCCCTAAGGTATACGTCGAAATGAAGGCAGGAAACGCCGGAGCGAGCGATAATTCCGGGGACGAAACGAGAAGAGGGCGCGGAATTGCGCTTGCTCGAAGAGCAGAACCGACGAGACAGATTCCGATAGGAGAACCCCTCGAAGGAGAGAAACCCCAGAAACCAACGAACCCAATCGAGAGAGGGAAGGAAGGAAGGAGGAAGTTCGTCAACCGTTCATATTTCCAAAATATCGCTATAATCCCAAAAAACAAGATATTCCAAAATATCGCCTATTTTGTCAATATCACATTCGTATCGCTATATTAAAACGCTAAAATTATTTTTTTGTAAAGTTGTATGTTTTCCTGAGATTTTCCTAAAAAAGAAATTAAAATTTATCTCTTATTTTCCACAATCACGAAATTTGTGGCATCAATGCGAATAAGTATTTGAAACATTGTTTTCAGATTGAATTCAGATCAGTATTTCGTATGGGACTTAACTTCGGGTCCAGCTCATTTCTGACCCATTTTTTATGTCTTTTCGCTTCTAAAATATGCTTGTTTTCAGTTTTCATCTACTGGATCCAGTATTTCCATCTCAAATTAGAACCGGATTCAATTCTACTTCGGATCTCATTTGCATATGGGCCTGATGTGGATCCATTGCATCTATTTTATTATTATGATACAGGTTAAGCATGATCCGGATTGTCTCCAGTCCATTTGCACTCCTTGAAGTGGGTTGGATCTGGCTGATCTGAGCGTATCCGTTTGAGTAAAACGAACTGGAGAGTTCGGATCCACTCAGTTTCTAAGTTGGTGACGCCAAGCATTTAGTGGGGCTTGTCAAACGTGAGTGGGAAGCAAATCAGGTCCAAACGCAAGTAAGAATGCTACTAAATGCCATGATGGTGACGACGATGATGTAAATAAATTGGCTCAAAACGTTTATTATCCAGATCCAGTTTACGTATTTGACCCATGTCTGGTTTTCAATCTCTCTTAGTTTTCTGTAAAGCAACTGGAATGGGAACCGATTTATGGATATCGATCGATTCGTTGGCCAAATGATACAGAGCCAACATTGATTCAAACATTTGAACCAATTCTTTTTGGGCCTCTTTTAACAAAAAAAAAAGGCCTGGTGGTAAAAAAAAAATGACTTTTACCTTGTGCTTGCTTTTGGAGTGACATGTGTTCTTCCAATTGCAGTCCTATCAAGCTTTCGCTTCGGTCCACATCAATCATTCTCGTTGGTATCTTTTCGTGATCAACAATTTTTTAGGTACGAAAATGCCCTTAAGAAAAAACCATGGTGTTACGAAAATACCCTTGAAAAAAAGTCATGGTGTTACGAAAATGCCCTTGAGAGGAGAAAAATGACTCTCCATGTTATGCCCCCATACCACCATAGTGACGTAGTGAGGATGAATAAATGAAAAATCATCATTTGTGTCGATTTTCAAGGATCAGGTGTCATCACATGACGTGGAACTGCACTGGTGGCATCTTTTGGCTTACAGTCTGCTAGTTGTGGGACCCAAAATTAGATGAAAGACCACCACGTGCAGAGGTTATGCATTAAGCATCTGATCACCTGGGGACAGGGCCTGTCAGGTGTGGGGCCCAAGACTTGGTGGAGGGCTATTGGGTGATTAATGCACAGTTTTTTTTTGTGCAATCATATTGCACCCGATTCGAACTCCAAAGTGAGTGCGTCATGTGCTGATCCTGACACGTCTTCAAAAAATAATCAAAAGAAGATGAACCCTCTGTGTGCCCATCTGCAATATCTGGGCACTTGGTTGATCATCACAATTTATGAACATTTTATCTGCATTACCAAAGTTCCCAAAACTAAGCCATCCAAATACCAAGAGAGTTAATACTCTTTCTGTCCTGAAGCTCACTTCCTGATAATTCAATATCAAATTTTGTTGAACAGATATCACTAAATGAGAAGCAAAATAGGTTAGAGCAGTTCATAAATAAAGGCAATATTCATTGTGTCCTTCAGCAATTGCTTTCACTTTGTCAATATAGTCGTTGACGCATGGACCAGTAACACTTTGTAGATTCAGATAAAATTTTCACCTTCTAAATCTTGAACACTCTAGTTGGTGGGATCACTTTCAACTTCATGAAAAAACTATCCCTGAACTGCTTTTGTACATTTCCACTTCCACCCTTTATAAACTTTTGTTGTTATTATACTGCAGGTGTATGTCACCTCCATGTTCTGCCTGTTGTAATTGGGTAGGTCCACACCTTGCTGAAATAAGTTTATATTTTGTAATGGCAAAGGCAAACGAGCCAATTCCAAACAGACTTAGCAAGTTGCCTGGCAGCAGAGATGGTGTATATGGTTGATTCATACTACAGACTGCAACAACCATCTTACAAAGATTGAATGAATTTTTAGTGCCTATATCAGGCCCCTTGTTTCCTGCTACTTGAAGAACATAATAGCCTCAAGCTACCAGAGTTTTGCTTGTAACATCAAATGGCATTTGCTTCCTTCTCATGGACTCCCAAGGAAACTTGTTCTTTGTTGAACCTATTGCCATAGTAGCTATAGTTAGGGAGGGTTGTGTATGTTCGCCCCCGATGATTCACTGAATCCCACGTCCGTGTTCGGGGGATCGAATGAGCGCCACGTATTCATGCACATGGGGCTCGTATTCCCGTGTATGTTGACATAACTTTGCATCGGACTCTGGTGCTGTTGCAAAGACTTAATCACCCTTACTTGCTTTTCTTGCCCTGAAATGACGGTTCGAGGAAATGACAAAAATATCCTCCATTCAAAAGTTGTGAAACGACGGGTGGGGAAAAGGACAAAAAAGTCCTCCTTCCAGAAAGTTTGATGTTAACCATTTAAAGTGGAGACGTTCGCCTGCGCCATCTGCTGTAACAGTGCTCCCATTATCAATGTTTCAGTGTTACAAAACATTTCAGTGTCTTCTCTTCATTACTGCTGTCGTTAGGCATCATGGAAGAAAGCAATGATTCACAAACATTCCAACCAGTGCCATCAAGACACAGTGAGTAGCTTTTCATCTCATCATGCTATCAATGAAGAAGGCATGTCGTCTTGTGTGCCATTAAGGCATTGTTTGGTTATTGCAGGTAGATCTTGTTATTACGAAGGTTGGAAACTTATCGATATTTGTAAGACACTGGGACCTGTTGACAAGAACGCTTGTTTGCAGATGCTAGGAAGGGCCTCTACCCCATCAGGTATCCTACAGTTACTCATCATATGCATTGTATCTCAAACCGCTGTATTAGTAACAGACTCTCGTTTTTGTGAGATACATTTTTGTTAGTTAATATCGATTTGTTTGCTATTATGTTCAAGTTCTTCCTTATCGATTTGTAATTTATTGTGCGATATATTTATCGACCTTTTAGATAGTATGTTTTTGTATCGTCGAGTTATAAGTTATAAAAACTGAACTGCCGTATCGATTTTCAATATCTGACAAATCGCTATACATATCGTTTTGTAAGATATTATATGTTTTGTAATATGTATTTGTAAGATATTTGTACACAGACTTTGAAAACGTTTGGGTGCAGAAACACATCTTGACACGCATGGCGGGGCGATTTTCGCATGCATATCGTTGCTCTCTCAGCGACTTCTATTGAACTCGCTTTAGAGCCTCGTGGATATTATGAGAGCGTTATCGTCAACACACATGTACGACATGTTTATTTTATTGGCATGGTAAGCGACACGTCGATGCTCAGCACAAGCAAACATCAAACCGCACTTGCTTTGATACTTTCATTCATTAAATCGTTGCTTTGACTTGCGTAACCCTAGTGGTATCCGTTCTTATATGCATCCTGATTAAATCGTAGTAAACCTATGCCGCTTGCTAACGGAAATTGATATATTGCTTACAAAACATTCCACTGTCTTCTTTTATTTGTCGTTGTTGTTAGGCATTAAGGAAGAAAGCAATGATGCACAAACATTCCAACCAGTTCCATCAAGGCGGCGTGAGTAGCTTCCCAGCATCATGCTATCGATGAAGAAGGCATGTCGTCTTGTGTGTCATTAAGGCTTTGTTTGGTTATTGCAGGTAGATCTTGTTCTTACGAAGGTTGGAAACTTATCGATATTTGTAAGACGCTGGGACCTGTTGACAGGAATGCTTGTTTGCAGATGCTAGGAAGGGCCTCTACCCCATCAGGTATCCTACATTCACTCATCATATGCATTGTATCTCAAACCGTTGTATTAGTAACAGACTCTCATTTTTGTGAGATAATATCGACTTGTTTGCCATGTTACTACAAACACAAATTGATATATTGCTTAAAACATTATTGAGCTTATCATCAGGTTGTAATAAAGACGATGTAGCTCAATCAATAGAAAGATCTGGAGAATTGAATATCTATACTTATGACCCAACTGAAGAATTGAACATCTGCACTAACGATGCACATGAAAAGAAGGGTGCAGGCATTAGACCCACTATTGACTTGAATGTTCCAGTGGAAGAAATGCAATTCAATGATGAGGTAGACTACCATGACAGCGCACATAATAAAAGTGTATGCATCGGGAATGTACACAGAAGTACACCTGACTTCAATGTTCCAGGAGAAGAAATGCAATTCAATAATGATCCTGATTTTGATGTCAGTACACTTAATAAAACCGTAGGAACTGGGAATGTACATGGAATTGCACTTGACTATGTTCCTGTAGAAGGAATGCATTTTAATAACGAAGAAGATGCATATAAATTTTACAATGATTATGCCTTAAAAGTTGGCTTCAGTGTGAGAAGGTTTTCTTGGTCAAAAAATGCACAGGGTGTCTTGGTTAGAAAGACATATGTCTGTTCCAAGCAAGGTTGGAAGAAATCAATGGGAAATCCAACTAGGAGCACGCCAGAATCAAGATGTGGATGTCAGGCGAGATTGGTTTTGAGAAGACATCCGAATGAGAAATTTGTCGTGCGTACTTTAATCAGTGATCATAATCATGATTTATCTGCATCATTTATGACTCCTATGCTAAGGTCACATCGTAAAGTAACTGTAGCTCATGCTTCAATGGCTGAAATAGCCGATAGCGCCGGCATTGCACCAAGGAAGACATACAATTTGTTTACCCGCATAGATGGTGGTCGCGAAAATGTGTCATTCACACCTTTGGATCTTAGAAACCACTTGAGTAGGAAGAGGACAGATAACATGAAGAACGGAGAAATATGTTGTTTGGTTCGTTACTTACAGAATAAATCAAGTAATGAATATGGTTTCTTTAGTGCAATGCAAGTGGACGCAGATGGATATGCCGTGAATATGTTTTGGTCAGATTCAAGGTCTAAATTAGATTATGAATGCTTCAATGATGTGCTTGTGTTTGATACTACAGTAAAGATTAACACTGAACAGTGGCCATTTGCGCAGTTTGTAGGAGTGAACCATCACGCACAGAGTTGTATATTAGGCAGTGCTTTTGTGTATGACCAGACCAAGGAAACCTTTGAGTGGTTGTTCAGAGTATTTACACAGGCAATGAACGGGAAGCATCCTGAAACTGTACTCACAGATGGTGATCACGCAATTGCGGCTGCAGTGCTTCATGTGTGGCCAGATGCACATCATCGCCTGTGTTTGTGGCATATCTTTCAAAATGCAGCAAAGAACATAGGACACATATTTAATCAGAATACAGGGTTTGACAAACATTTTACAAGGTGTGTACTTCGTAGCGTAGACGAGGTTACCTTTAAGTCAGATTGGGACAAAATGATTAAGACATACGACCTTGCTGACTGTCTGTGGTTACAAAATTTATATGCAGAAAAAGAGAAGTGGGCATTGGCATATGGAAGACAATACTTTTGTGCAGGTATGATAAGCACACAAAGAGCCGAATCTATGCATGCCACGCTGAAGAAAACCTTGTATTCATGTTTAACAATGTTTCGTTTCATGGAACAATATGAATTATTTGTAGATGGTCTAAGACAGAATGAGCTTGAACAAGACATGAAATGCTTCAATACACGACCTCTAACTTTTGGCATGAAAATATTGATGCGACCTGCAGCTCTGTATACACTAACTGTATTTGAATGAATCAAGAAAGAGGTGTTGCATGTCATGAATTGCAGAATAGAAGAACTGGTGCAAACCGAGAATATGCACAAATACCATATTTTTTGTCAGGGCGAAAAGCATCAGGAAAGGCAAGAAGCGCATGTCACGTACAATGTCGACAACGGAAGGGTAGAATGTTCGTGCAAAATGTATGAATTCAAAGGTATCCTATGCTGTCATGCATTAAAGGCACTCAATCAAGAGAAGATACAAGAAATACCTGAGTCTTACGTAATGCGAAGATGGACGAGACGCGCGAAGATTGAAATGCTCGTTATGGACAATGCGAGTAAATCTGGTGTTGACGAGAAGTGCCACATAGCCTCCCGTTACCAACAACTGTGTAGGTCATTCATGCATGTTGCTGATTTGGCATCGAGAAGCGAAGAAGGCTATGCATGTGCGAGAAAAGCTGCAACGGAGTTACTTGAAAACGTGGAGTTAATTCACATTAAGTCTTATGCAGCGAATGAATACCAGCCGAAGATAATGGGATCGAACAACGTAGGTCAAAATCATGTCTCGCTTGACACTCCTGAGAAGTTGCGCCGAAGCGTAAACATTATCTTCAACAAGTCAGTAGTGAACGTTGTTGATTATGATGGACATATTCATGAAGCAAAGGGTATCAAAAGAAAACCTGCCTCTGATCGCAGTCGTCGGAGGGCAAAGGGTGCACTAGAATTGGTTGGCAAGAAAAGGACTAAGAAACAACCAACCTGTAATAAAAAACAACAAAGCCCTTCGAATGAACAGGTATGTAAAACATTATATTGCTCCCCATTGCGTGAAGCTTGTCAATTAGCTAACTCGTGTAATGTCCATCATGCAGCAATACCCTGCAGAAGTACCGGCAAACGTTCAAACCTACATTCCTCCCGACCAGATTTCCGGCAACGATCGCTACAGTTTTACAAGGCTTTTGGTATGTAATCGATGTTGCGAGGAGGTAGGCATTTCTTGTGAAACTTAATTCAGTGTCTAATATTTTCTCTTTCATGACAGGCTACGATGCAGTCGACAGATAGGTTTGGGACACAGGAATCTCGTGTGGGCTATTAACTTAGTTGGCATGCCTCTTTGCATGACCCGATCTCCACAATGCCGGATTTTTGGAGAGTTTATAGTCGTTTGTCATTGACGACTTGCGGTTCATGGTTGAATTTGTTCAAATCGATAGATAGCGGGTTTTTGCTTCTAGTTGTTCTAGTTGTTTCAATAATATACCTATGTTTTCTTTCAGCTAGACTGTTTTGTTATGGTGTTTTTGGACAAGATCTATGATGAACTATTCTATGGTTTTCAAGATAGTTTTTAAAATCATTTGAAAGATACTCTCCTCCGGAATCAACTCTAAAGATTTTTGAAATTATCATTAGATTGATTTTTAATCATCATATGATATGTCTTAAACGATGCAAAGACTTCATGCTTATGTTTAAGGAAGTATATCCAACAAAATCTTGAATAATCATAAAAAAAATAACATAGTAAGCAAATCCTCACTTAGATACTACGGGTGTCTTCGCCTCGAAAGAATAGCGCACAAAGTATTGGCGAAGACAAATACAGCGATTGTTTGCCATCGCTGATTACAGCGATGCAAATAATCAATAGATAAGGAAAGGATTTGTTGCCATCACTGGATACTTCGTGCTTTGAGTCGGAGAGCGATCTGTGGCATCGCAACATAAATCCGAGTGCACAAGTTCAAAAGATTTGTTTGTAAACGTAGATCTTTGTTCAAAAGTCAAGCTTCTCATTTTTCCAAAAATACAATGATTACAATTGAAATTACTATTACAGAGATCTTTGTCTTCGCAATCGCTGTATTTGTCTTCGCCTCGAAAGAATAGCGCACAAAGTATTGGCGAAGACAAATACAGCGATTGTTTGCCATCGCTGATTACAGCGATGCAAATAATCAATAGATAAGGAAAGGATTTGTTGCCATCGCTGGATACTTCGTGCTTTGAGTCGAAGAGCGATCTGTGGCATCACAGCATAGTGATTTGTGGGTATTGTTTGAATGTCAAATCACACGTGGAAAACGTATTTTTAAATATTTAAAACTTAATAAGCGGCATGGAAAGACATATTTTTGAATACTTCGAACGCAAGCATTTAATTTGGCGGCGGTTATCAAAAAAAGGCGGCATGCGAAAAGCCGTATTTATATTTTTTTTAAACGCAATCAATTAATTAGCTTCGTGCTTTAAGTCGTAGAGCGATCTGTGGCATCGCAGCATGGTGATTTTTGGGTATTGTTCGAATGTCTAATCACACGTGGATAGCGATATGTGGCATCGCAGCATAGAACGTTGTTGATTATTGTTGGACTGTCAATCTTAGCGTGATGCGAAGGATTGTTCAAGTGTGCTGCGATGTGTGGCATCGCAGCGTAGGACTGTCAATCACTGTGTTGCGATGCCACAGATCGCTATTCAACGATAACCACAAATCGCCATACACCTCCAGTGAACTTCTTCTCCAACAAATCTTTCGCGTTCCCGACACCTCCACTTGCCTTTTGAAATCCAATGCAGATGAAGTTTCTTCCTCTCACCGATCTTCAACAAAGCACCCTTTCATTTTCAATAGAGCTCTGATACCATATTGAAATCGGGAAACCAGCAAGAACAAAAGGAGAAGAGAGGAGAATAGAGAGAGAAGACAACTTAAGCTTCATTAGCAAAAAACCCTGAAAAGGTTACAACATATAGGGGTCGACCCTCTTTTACACTACATGACAAAAATTTAGATACCCACTAACACCTTGAAACATTACAGTTATACACTACATGACTTGGCGGAGCTCCTGCTGGCCACCCTCAGCGCGACTGCACCACTGGGTTACTGTCGAGGAGGATGGTGAGAACGGTGATGGAGGGCCTCATTAGGTTGTACAGACAGAGCAATCGATAGGTTTCACTTTATACTATTCTGTCTGCCGTTCGTTTTAAACTCAATCAATTTTCCGCATATTTCGTCGCGTATTACCGGAATATGTTCCTGCAACAAAACAGGTAATGTGAAATCCAATATATAACAGGAATACCCAATAACATCGGATACGAAGCTCATATATCGTGAAAACAAGGTTGTTCTCCATTGTATATTGCTTCAATATGCTTCATTACGAATATGCCACAATCGACCCCATTACTTTGTAACGAAGCATCGTCAGCACAGAGCAACATCCACTCACCAATGTCGACACCCATTTGCCCGTTAAGGAATCCCACCTGTGAAAAAGGGATAATATATTACAGTCCGATCCACCTCGAATAGCTACTTCACCTTTGGGTACAAGCTTACCAAATGCATAACATCGCGTTCTACGCCACTGTGGCAGTCCAATGAGTTGTAGAACCATAGTTGTTTTAGCTGAAAATTCATCTCGTATAGGACCTAATGGTCTGGATGTTGCCAGAGTGTAGGAAGTAAAATCTGCGAATCGATAAAATCATTTTTCGTTCCAGAGACTTATCGTGATGGGGATGTTACGAATAAACCTTGGATAAGAGGTTTGTTCACTTACCTTTCCAAATTTCGAAATGTCTATGCACTCATCATCGCTGTTCCAACAAGGTAGTGCATCTTCGAATCCTATGCCGTATGGCTTTCGCCGGACGTACATTTGTTGCACGAAATAGCAAGGTTTAACCACCAAGAAACGTGAGTACGTCATGAAAGCAAACAGAACAACATCGGCACAGACATACCATGAAATACGGGCTGATGATGCGTACTGTATTGCTCGTTGGGTTGCTCTGAATATAATTGACAAAATCATACATTGTCTGGTTGCACAAAGTTACGAACTTCAGAACATGCAAACCGATGACCTAGAAATTGATAGTGGACAAATACTTACAAAATTACTGATAGTGTTCCCATCTGCAAATTCATCTTGCATCTGCTCGATGTCATCTACGAACTCGTCAGGGCGTTGCCGCCCACCCGAGACTGTGGATGTTGCACTGAGTGTACTATGAGCGTGGTATTCATGATTGGACATTGAAATTATTGTCTACAGTAAACAACACTAGTCCAAATACGACATAAAAAGCCAAATGTTCACTAAACCGCTCAGGCGTTTCAAAGAATATACCTCTTAAGCGCTAGTCCTGGTACTGTGGATGTGGTTGTCTTCTTGTTCAGAGCCGTGCGTGGCCGTTTTGCTGCCATCATCCACTCCATTGGCAACGTGCCTGGTCGTTTAGCTCCCATCCTCCTATCCGTTTGCTCCGTGCTTGGTCGTTTTTCTCCCCTCGTCCACTCCTCTGGCGCCGTGCCTGGTCGTTTTGCTACCATTGTCCTCTCCGTTGCCGCCGTGCCCGGTCGTAGTGCTCCCATCGTCTTTGGCGTCGTGCCGGGTCGTATTGCTCCACTAGTCCTCTTCTTGTCCGCCATGGCTGGTCGTACTGCTCTGATTGTCCCCTTCTTCGGCGCCATGCCTGGACGGAGATATCAATGTCACCTTTGCAACGAAGATACTGAAATGCCGTCCTCACCTACAAAGGTAAAGTCCTTTAACGTGCAGCCATTTTTTGAAAACAGCCCGCTAATTAATTGATTGCGTTTAAAAAAAATATAAATACGGCTTTTCGCATGCCGCCTTTTTTTATAACCGCGCCAAATTAAATGCTTGCGTTCGAAGTATTCAAAAATACGTCTTTCCATGCCGCTCATTAAGTTTTAAATATTCAAAAATATGTTTTCCACGTGTGATTAGACATTCGAACAATACCCACAAATCACTATGCTGCGATGCCACAGATCGCTCTCCGACTCAAAGCACGAAGCTAATTAATTGATTACGTTTAAAAAAAATATAAATACGGCTTTTTTGTAAAAAAAATGTAGTTATTCAATCATACATATATGTGTTCTAAGGCTGTCAAAAAAAAATTATAGTGACACAATCATGCATATTTGTGTTCTAAGATTGTGATTTTTTTTTATAGTGATTCAATCATGCATATATGTGTTCTAAGGTTGCCAAAAAAAATTATAGTGATTCAATCATGCATATATGTGTTATAATGCTATAAAAAAAATTCATGGTGATTCAATCATGCATATATGTGTTCTAAGGTTGTCAAAAAAAATTCATAGTGATTCAATCATGCATATATGTGTTCTAAGGCTGTCAAAAAATTTTCAATCTGCCATATTTATGTTCTAAGGCTGTCAACAAAACTTCATAGTGATTCAATCACTCATATATGTGTTGTAAGGTTGTCCAAAAAATTATAGTGATTCAATCACTCATATATGTTTCCTAAGGTTGTCAAAAAAATTTCATAGTGATCCAATCATGCATATATTTTTTCAAAGGCTATCAAAAAAATTTCAATCATGCATATATATGTTCTAAGGCTGCCAAAAAAAAATCACAGTGATGCAATCAAGCATATATGTGTTATAAGGCTCTCAAAAAAAATTCACTATGATTCAATCATGCATATGTGTTCTGAGGTTATAAAAAAAAGTTCATTAAGAATCAAACATGCATATATGTGTTCTAAGTTTGACAAAAAAATCATAGTGATTCAATCATGCATATGTGTTCTAAGGCTGTAAAAAAAAGTTCATTTAGAATCAATCATGCATATATGTGTTCTAAGTTTGACAAAAAATTCATAGTGATTCAATCATGCATATGTGTTCTAAGGCTGTAAAAAAAAGTTCATTTAGAATCAATCATGCATATATGTGTTCTAAGTTTGACAAAAAAAAAATCATAGTGATTTAATCATGCATATATGTGTTCTAAGGCTGTTAAAATTTTTTTTAGTGATTCGATCATGCATATATGTGTTCCAAGGCTTTCAAAAAAATTTCAATCTTTCACATATGTATTCTAAGGCCCTAAAAAAAATCATAGTGATTCAATCTTGCATATATATGTTCGTAGGTTGTAAAAAAAAACTCATAGTGATTCAATCATGCATATATGTGTTGTAAGTCGGTCAAAAAAAATTATGTTGATTCAATCATGCATATATGTGTTCTAAGCTTGTCAAAAAACATTATAGTGATTCACTCATGCATATATGTGTTCTATTGCTGTCAAAAAAAATCTTAGACATTGAATCATGCATATATTTGTGATTAAATATATGTATTCTAATGTTGTAAAAAAAAATCATAGTGATTCAATCATGCATATATGTGTTCTAAGGCTACCAAAAAAATTTCATAGTGACTCAATCTTGCATATATGTGTTCTAAGGCTCTCATAAAAAAAAATCATAGTGATTCAATCATGCAAAAAAGTGTTATAAGGCTGTCAAAAAAATATCATAGTGGTTCAATATTGAATATATGTGTTCTGAGGTTGTTAAAAAAAAAATAATAGTGATTCAATCATGCATAAATATGTTCTAAGCTTTTGAAAAAAAAAATTATAGTGATTCAATCATGCATATATGTGTTTTACCGCTGTAAAAAAATTTTATAGTGATTTAATTATGCATATATGTGTTCTAAGTTTGTAAAAAAAAATTATAGTGATTGAATCATGCATATATGTGTTCTACGGTTGTCAAAAAAATTCTAGTGATTCAATCTTGCATATATTTGTTCTAATGTTGTAAAAAAAAATCATAGTGATTCAATCAAGCATATATGTCTTCTAAGGTTGTCAAAAAAAAATCATAGTGATTTAATCAAGCATATATATGTTCTAAGTTTGTCAAAAAAACTTCATAGTGATTCAATCATGCATATATGTGTTCTAATGCTTTCAAATAGAGAACTAACAATAATGATTTCAAAAGGCAAGTGGAGGTGTCGGGAACGCGAAAGATTTGCTGGAGAAGAAGTTCACTGGAGGTGTATGGCGATTTATGGTTATCGTTGAATAGCGATCTGTGGCATCGCAGCACAGTGATTGACAGTCCTACGCTGCGATGCCACACATCGCAGCACACTTGAACAATCCTTCGCATCACGCTAAGATTGACAGACCAACAATAATCAACAACGTTCTACGCTGCGATGCCACATATCGCTATCCACGTGTGATTAGACATTCGAACAATACCCAAAAATCACCATGCTGCGATGCCACAGATCGCTCTCCGACTCAAAGCACGAAGCTAATTAATTGATTGCGTTTAAAAAAAATATAAATACGGCTTTTCGCATGCCGCTTTTTTTTATAACCGCCGCCAAATTAAATGCTTGCGTTCGAAGTATTCAAAAATACGTCTTTCCATGCCGCTCATTAAGTTTTAAATATTCAAAAATACGTTTTCCACGTGTGATTTGACATTCGAACAATACCCACAAATCACTATGCTGCGATGCCACAGATCGCTCTCCGACTCAAAGCACGAAGTATCTAGCGATGGCAACAAATCCTTTCCTTATCTATTGATTATTTGCATCGTTGTAATCAGCGATGGCAAACAATCGTTGTATTTGTGTTCGCCAATACTTTGTGCGCTATTCTTTCGAGGCGAAGACAAATACAGCGATTGCGAAGACAAAGATCTCTGTAATAGTAATTTCAATTGTAATCATTGCATTTTTGAAAAAATGAGAAGCTTGACTTTTGAACAAAGATCTACGTTTACAAACAAATCTTTTGAACTTGTGCACTCGGATTTATGTTGCGATGCCACAGATCGCTCTCCGACTCAAAGCACGAAGTATCCAGCGATGGCAACAAATTCTTTCCTTATCTATTGATTATTTGCATCGCTGTAATCAGCGATGGCAAACAATCACTGTATTTGTCTTCGCCAATACTTTGTGCGCTATTCTTTCGAGGCGAAGACACTCGTAGAGTCTAAGGGAGGATTTGCTTACTATGTTATTTTTTTATGATTATTCAAGATTTTGTTGGATATACTTCCTTAAACATAAGCATGAAGTCTTTGCATCGTTTAAGACATATCATATGATGATTAAAAATCAATTTAATGATAATTTAAAAATCTTTAGAGTTGATTCCGGAGGAGAGTATCTTTCAAATGATTTTAAAAACTATCTTGAAAACCATAGAATAGTTCATCATAGATCTTGTCCAAAAACACCACAACAAAACAGTCTAGCTGAAAGAAAACATAGGTATATTATTGAAACAACTAGAACTTTACTCATTTCTCAAAACATTCCAAAAAGTTTTTGGGCCGAGGCGGCTCTTACATCCGTTTATCTTATAAATCACTTTTCTTCAAAAAATCTAAACAAAACTTCAGCTTTTAAAATTTTATACCAAAAGGAACCCGAGTAAAATAGGTTAAGAATCTTTGGATGTAAATGTTTTGTCCTTACCGACAAAAATGACAAACTCTCACCAAAAGTCATTCCTTATGCATTTCTTGGATATTCTGAAACTCAAAAAAGATTTAGATGCTATGATGTTAAGAACGACAAACTATATGTTTCTAGGAATGTGACTTTCTTAGATAACGTTAGTGGTTTTGAGAAGGATGAATCCCATAAAGAGAATATGGATTACTCTTTCTTGTTTAAGTTACTATCTAGAAATGATGATATTTTTAGTGATGATGAACTCAATTAGTTTAGTAAAAAAGAAAATATAGATGAATACAACCATCCTTCTTATCAACCTACTAATCCTCCCATAGAGGAAAGTTTATTTATTACCGAGACCCAAAGTCGGAAAGATGTAATAATAAAGAATTAAAAAGTAAAAGAATTTCACGTTACCGCAACTCATTATACAATTACAATAAATGTATAGCGTGATAAAAAAAAATCTAGGATTTATTCCGAGTCACTGGACGAATCTGATGAAATTTCATAGACTTGTCTCTCACTTTTTATTGGTGGACCGTCTATCCTGGGTGGCCTCCACGTTGCGAAACCTTGCCTAAGAAGACTGGTCATCATGTCCACCACTGCATTCAATTGGGTCCCCATAGTGCTTACTTCTGTCCTTAATTTCTTATTCTCCCTCTCAATAAGTTCGAACCTTGCGGCAGAGACAGTCTTCTCTTTTGGAGCAAGAGTTTAGTCTTCCTCGTGATTTGTTACTGATGGACTAGTCGTATTAACCAGATCGAGGCGACGTTTTGGTTGTAGAGGCTGGGCTACAACATGAGAAGGGACAGTTGGGAGGCATGGGTTGACAATTTTCTCAATCTTCCGATTTCACCGCATTGGTTCCCAATAGCTTTCGAAATAGAAGGGATCAAATTGCCGTCCTTCATGATCATACGGTACGACACGGACACCACCTGAGTTCCAATTAAATAATTCATCCCTGTACCGATCACTCCAATTCACGTGCCTGCCCCCACCATTATTCATCTTCCTTCTCACCTCTAAAGGCTTATTTGGGATAGACTGCCCCAAGCCAGATTGTAGGAGAACTCGACTACCTTGCTGCATCTCGGCTTCAAAATTGCAGAATAGCCATAAATCGCGGCCAGACAATCTGGCAGCCTCCGCAACAACGTCTTCATCATCGCCCCCATCTCCATAAGGTCTCCACAAAACCTGTACATTGGTAATTCTTTTTAATAACGAATGACAAATATATTAAAATTTATTTACGCATGATATGGCAACAACGATATGCACTACGAAAGACAATCCTGCAGCGATGTATACTTAAGAATGCTGAACATTACAACGACTTATAATACTCAATGGTAAATGCTAACGCGATTGTAAACAATTTTAGAACATTTACCTCGTTTAATTGCAGCCCATCTAAAATGGACTTAGCATTATAAACTGCGACGTTTATTCTGGCCCAGCGACCGATCTTTGGAAAACCACAAATCGGAGGGCCACACCGTGGACGCAATGGGATAATATGTTCCAACGCCCAAGCCTAACAAAAAAAATATTTTTAGCAACGCCACAGACTGCAATGAAATTTGTCTACAAATACTAAGTATGTAATCAACAAATACCTGAACAAATGGCCAAAATCCGCCAACTGTTTTCGTACCATTACTCGCGCGGTAAAGATGACTGTACAGGTGTGCGAGCATAGCGGCACCCCAGGCATAGTTGTCGACTTCGTCTAAGTCTGCCAGGTACTGCAGTCACATGGAACTTATTCTCGAACCAGAACAATCGGAAAATAATGTAAGAGCAAAAAAATATAGAAGGAAGCCGCGCAACTCTTGGTCAGCTGTTTCAGATACACAAGTAGCGGAGTAGCCTTCCCATTTATTACGGAAAACTGAGACCTTCATTGATGTGGAATTGCTTCCACCAGAAATACATTGACTCCATTCGTCCATCGACATTCCTAAAAGGGCAGTGCAGTTTTCCCTTGCGTTATAGTTTGAATGCCGTAATAGGACAGCACTGCCAGCGCACTTAAGGCCAGTGATCCTCACCACATCTTCTAGAGTCATGGTGATCTCAAAAGAATCAAACTGGAATGTGTTAGTCTTATCATTCCACTTATTTACCAGGTGAGTCATGGTATTCCAGCAAGTTTCAAAATATTGCTGGTCCAAAAGGCCACCGAAGTGCATATTTCGTAGTCGGTCCTTCTGATATGCACTCAGTTGACCATACCAAGACAGAACTACAGGCCATTGACAGCGACCTCCGAGCTTTTCACCTGGTGCTCTACTTCTCCTGTGACCTCCCTGTAACACAAAATAACATATTATTCCTACAAATTATAAATTACTTCCATTTGTACTTATAAATACTATTCTATTAACCGCTATAAATAATATCGGTTGCAGACATACTATCGCAGTAATCGCTATAAATATCAATACCTAACACAGTAATCGCTATACCAAAATCGCTAAACATATTATTAAATCTTCGCAGACAGGACGAATATATTTACCTTGGTCGCTATTTTCTGTTGTTCTCGCTCCAACCTGGGACTTTCTGGTGGGTCCACTGCCTCAAACTGGCTTTCAATCTCCATCTCTACCAACTCCACCGTTGCCTTCCTTTCTCTCGCCTTCCTTTTCTCATCCTCCTTCTGCTTCCTTTCTCTGTCCCTATTCTCCTCCTCCTCCTTCTGCTTCTTTTCTCTCTCCTTTTCCGCCTGCTCCTTCTGATTCCTTTCTCTCTCGCGTTTCTCCTCCTCCTTCTTCTTCCTTTCTCTCTCCCTTTTCTCCTCCTCCTCCTTCTCCTTCCTTTCTCTCTCCCTTTTGTCCTCCTCCTCCTTCTGCTTCCTTTCTCTCTGCCTTTTCTCCTCCTCCTTCCTTTCTTTCTCCCTTTTCTCCTCCTCCTCCTTCTGCTTCCTTTCTCTCTGCCTTTTCTCCTCCTCCTTCTCCTTCCTTTCTCTCTCCCTTTTCTCTTCCTTCTCCTTCTGCTTCCTTTCTCTTTGCCTTTTCTCTTCCTCCTTCTCCTTTCTTTCTCTCTCCCTTTTCTCCTCCTGCATCCTTTCTCTCTCCTTTTTCGCATCCTCCTCATTCTCCTTCCTTTCTCTCTCCTTTATCTCCTCCTCCTTCTGCTTCCTTTGTCTCTCCCTTTTCGCCTCTTCCTCCTGCTTCTTCCTTTCCCTTTCCTTTTCTTCCTCCTCCTTCTCCTTCAGCCGCCTTTCTTTCTCCTCGCTTTCTTGTTTCCTTCTTTGCAGCAGTTCTTCCACCTGCTTCTTCCTTTCCCTTTCCTTTTCTTCCTCCTTCTCCTTCTGCCGCCTTTCTTTCTCTTGCAGTTGTTGTTTTCTTCTTTCCTGCAATTCTTCCTCCTGCTTCTTCCTTTCTCTTTCCTTTTCTACCTCCTCCTCCTTCTCCTTCCGCTGCCTTTCCTTCTTTTCCTCATTCTCCTTCTGCTGCCTTTGCATTTCCTTAGCTTCCTCGAACTCCAACTCCCTCCTTCGCCTTTCCTTTTCTTCCTCAAATTGAGGAATATTCTGTTCCTTCTCTTCCTCCTCCTTATTCATTTGCCTTCGCCTCTCCTCCGCCTCCTTGTGTCGCATTGCTCTACTCTCCAAGTTTCTCCTACGAGCCTCCGCCATCATATTGCTAAAATCCCTTTCCCACTCCTCCGCCTTCTTTTTCCTCTTTTCCATCTGCTGTGCGTTAATCCTCCACCTTCTATTTATATTCTCTTCAATATTTCTGGCCTTTGCCTTCTCTTCGTCATCCTTGTTCTGCATCTTTCGTTCTTCAGAGTTCTTCCTTTGGTCCGCAGCCTCGATATCTGATGGATAATCCTCCGCAAAATACGATTCCAAGGTTTTTTCCCTGTCTTCATCGTTCTCAATCTTAAGTATATTTTGGTATCTTTCAAAAACTTTAGATAGATGGGACTGGCGGATCACTTCTCTAATAGACAACCCATAGAACGACGGGGTATCTCTAATCTGATGAGGCGCAGACATTGCTAACCTGCACAACATAATACACGATCATCATCATTAGAAATCGTCGGAATATTTGGGTTCATAATACAAATCCTTGTATAAGAACCAATCTTCAGATTGAAGAAAGAAAACTTACACGAAACTCACCGAAACGATGGGAATTTGGATATTCCAACTGTAGAGTAAGCAACAGTAACAACTAATACGCAACAGAAGGTGGCAACGATGCTGCGACTGCGCGTAAGACGGAAACAGATGCTCTGGTAAAAAGGAAAGGATGCTCCGGCAACTCGAGATGAAAGCAAAGAATCTCTGGTAGAGTGCTTAGAGCGGAAAAGGATTTTTTTGAACTATTTGTATCATACAACATAACACTTGCTACATACGCAAACTCTGCGGAATGTTTTCCCGCGATATCGATGGAGGGCAGTTTTGTCATTTTCACGAACCGACGATTCAGTTTTCTAGAAGGAGGGCATTTATGTCCGTCCGAGGAAGAGGAACCGACGATTCAGTTTTCTAGAAGGAGGGCATTTATTTCTGTAAATTTTCAGCGATATCTATTGTCATTTCATTCCCCATTTTAACTTCAACGATACATTACAACCACCTGCGGAACGTTTTCCCGCGATATCGATAGAGGGCAGTTTTGTCATTTTCATGAACCGACGATTCAGTTTTCTAGAAGGAGGGCATTTATGTCCGTCCGAGGAAGAGGAACCGACGATTTAGTTTTCTACAAGGAGGGCATTTATTTCTGTAAATTTTCAGTGATATCTATTGTCATTTCATTCCCCATTTTAACTTCAACGATACATTACAACCACCTGCGGAACGTTTTTCCGCGATATCGATGGAGGGCAGTTTTGTCATTTTCACGAACCGACGATTCAGTTTTCTAGAAGGAGGGCATTATGTCCGTCCGAGGAAGAGGAAGCGAATGGCGGTAAATGTTACTTGATTCTTTGCTGCGGCACTAAATTACGATGCAATATGATGGCTACCCACATGGGGATACATGCCGGTCTGCATCTTATACGTGGCGCGGTTTGGAACCCTCGAACATGAGATCTTAGTACTGGCTCTGTAAATAATTCCGCAAATCGCTATAGCGATTTGTAGTGTCTTCCGCAAATCGCTATAGCGATTTGTAGTGTTATTCAGTAAGCAAATCGCTGTAAATCCCTACCCGAATTAGGAACAACTTGTCAGGGTCATATCTCCCTAACCGGAGGTCATATTCCAAATCCGTAAAAAGTGGTGTCTTTGTTATTGAGTCTAGTTTATTTCTGTAAATTTTCAGCGATTTCTATTGTCAGTTCATTCCCCATTTTAACTTCAACGATACATTACAACCACAATCATCAAAAGAAAGATTGCCCAAGCCTTGTCGGATTCTACACTGTTGCTTTTGAAATTGTTGGGGTCCTCTCGAGCGAGCTCTCCAAGCAATGGGAGTCCCATCATCGCCAAATCTTCCAAGGTGATTGTCATCTCTCCCCACGGAAACACAAAGGTGTTGGTCTCCCAGCACCATGCTTCAAACAGAGCCCTTATCACGTTGGCCTGGCACTTTATGTTCTCTAAGGATGCCTTCAAAGCCTCGTAGATCCCAACCTTGTTCCAACCTCCTCCGAACTTGGGTTCCAGTCGCCGGAACCAGTCGGACAGCCCGGGCAGCGACCTCATTGCACCTTCTAACCTGCAATTTCCGGACCAATCTGCCCTGCCGAACTTGATTTCGGCTTCGAGGGGTGGCATTTCCATCGACGTCTCAAACGCCGCAACCTCCTCTTCTTCTTCCACCTCTCCAACGATTGGCTGCAACAGTTGGGCTTCACCCTTACAAACAGCTATACTCAGAGCAACATGTCAACGTCCCACTGATAGGCAAAACAACATTTCAAAGGTTATTTATCATAATGCCAGCTTTAGTTGAATCTGTTTTGATTGCAATGTTTGAAGCATCTCTTTCTTGCTTTGATTGTTTGTGTTTGTTGCTTGCTGCTTAAGTGCTTCTCAGTAAGCAGAATCTGACCCTCATGCTCATCTCGATTGGATTACTGAGATTCCACCAGTAAGATCTGTAGTCCTTCTTGCTGCTAACTCTTTACATTTGCAGGTTGTTTCTTCAAATGATTATAATAATGGCAAATATGCGGAGGAGTTCAGTATCAGTGTTTTTAATGCGCTTGCTACTTGTCCTGCTCGGGTTTTGCCAACTCCTCGTGTGAGTTGATCAGAATAATGAACAAAACAATAAATTATATATGATCAACTCACACGAGGAGTTGGCAAAACCCGAGCAGGACAAGTAGCAAGCGCATTAGAAACACTGATACTGAACTCCTTCGCATATTTGTCATTATTATAATCATTTGAAGAAACAACCTGCAAATGTAAAGAGTTAGCAGCAAGGACTACGGATCTTACTGGAGAAATCTCAACCCTCTAACTCTCTCTCTCTCCCTTCTATTTCTGCTTCTGTGCACATCCATCAGAAGATCCTACATTGCTCCATCAAGCACCGACTGACCTGCACATTGACTGTTGTGGGTCCTTACTGATGAGCTGCCTCTAAATTTATTCGACTCCAGGTCCTTACTGCACTTGAAGTTGAGTCGTTGTATTTTTTGTTATTCGGTGGGTGGTGAGGCCCTCCTCTACTCTCTCAAGACTCTTAGCTTGGGCAATCTTTCTTTTGATGATTACAACCACAATCATCAAAAGAAAGATTGCCCAAGCTAAGAGTCTTGAGAGAGTAGAGGAGAGCCTCACCACCCACCGAATAACAAAAAATACAACGACTCAACTTCAAGTGCAGTAAGGACCCAGAGTCGAATAAATTTAGAGGCAGCTCATCAGTAAGGACCCACAACAGTCAATGTGCAGGTCAGTCGGTGCTTGATGGAGCAATGTAGGATCTTCTGATGGATGTGCACAGAAGCAGAAATAGAAGGGAGAGAGAGCGAGAGAGGGTTGATGAGCCCCCGGACCCCCCTCCTGTAAGGGCAAAAGGCCATGAACACGTTGGGAGGAGCCCTCAGACCCCCCTTCTGTAAGGGTAAAAGCTCTGAATCAGACTCCATAACTCTTCAAGTTGAATGATGCTACCCACACTGGGAGGAGCTCTCAGACCCCCCTTTCTGTAAGGGTAAAAACTCTAAATCAGACTCCACAACTCTTTAAGTTGAATGATGCTACCGACGCTGAGAGGAGCCCCCAGACCCTCCTCCTGTAAGGGTAAAAACTCTGAATCAGGCTCCACAACAGTAAATGTGCAGGTCAGTCGGTGCTTGATGGAGCAATGTATGATTTTCTAATGGATGTGCACAAAAGCAGAAATAGAAGGGAGAGAGAGAGAGAGTTGAATGATGCTACCCACGCTGGGATGAGCCCCCAAACCCTCCTCCTGTAAGGGTAAAAACTTTGAATCAGGCTCCACAACAGTCAATGTGCAGGTCAGTCGGTGCTTGATGGAGCAATGTATGATCTTCTAATGGATGTGCACAGAAGCAGAAATAGAAGGGAGAGAGTGAGAGTAAGAGGGTTGATGTTCATGGCCTCCTCCAGGGGAGATTTCTTTTTCGGATAATCCTCCAGTGCAGAGACTGGGTCTTAAATAATCATCTTCGGGGCACTTAAGTCTTTACAACCACTCCTTTTCAAGAACCGTCATTTTTTTTTGCACCAATGGAGGAGAGGGTACTTAAGTCTTTGCAATCGCATCAAACTCCAACGCTAATTAATGCTGACAAACATGGGGATACGAGACACACATGCTTACATACGTGGTGCTCTTTGGGACCCCGATCATGAGATGTAGCTAACTGCCCTATTCGGGGGGGAACATATAACCTGCTTCGCTATAGTTAATATAGGGTGCCATTGACGCACTTATGTCACCAATGCCAACATGATCACCCAAGCAATGTCCTTTCACCATGTTAAAAATACCAATAAAATTTGAAACCAGTTCAACTGTCATCTTGACTCTTTAACACCTCATTTTCCTTAAGTTTCTTGAATGTGACTATTTCAAGACTAACGACATCATTCATGGGCAATTTATTGGTGCCCCTCATTTTTTCAATGTTGAGTAATTGGTTTCAAAAGGAACGTGAAGGGACTCCTCAGGCCAAAATTTAGGCTTGACTGACCATCCATTATGCACCTTGTTACTGGTTCAAGAGCTAATAAACAAGTCGAAGTTAGTGCAGAGAGATGGATCTGATGCTTCAGTGCCTGACCAACCACTGCAAAAGGTGATTTCCTGGATTGGTTCACTTGCACTCTTAGTCCTAATTGAATTTCATTGAAAAACAAGTTCATTCCCATCTTCAGTAGGCTCCTCTTCAAGCAGTTGGTGGTGATTGCTATGTCGGTGTGGTGTTTCTTCAAACAGTTTACATGTAAACATCATGGGACTTATTACTAAAAAAAAGATTTTGCAGAGAAATTTTTTCATATATTTTGCAAGTGAATCCTAAGCCTTAAAGGGTTAAAAATTTACATAACTAAGAGTGTATGACTTGTTGGGGTCCTTTTTGTGGTTGTGAGGCATTCCGCCAAACAGTTGGCTTACACCATCAAAATTTTCATGTCTCACATGTGTTTCCGTTCTCATATCCCCAAGCTATTGATCTAAAGCAACATCGTATTGAACAGTAAAATGACAAGCTCAGTGTCGTTCAAATTTTCATATTCAAGCATCATGTCTGCCAAGTACGTCAAGGGGTGGGAAAGGTTTTGGGCTCTGACCCATTAGCCATCGGGCTAAAACCAGACACATTATATACGTGGGTCGGGCCCAAGTCGGCCTGTGGGCTACTGGGACAACCTGATGATTCAAAGCTACCTAATTAATTTTTTAGTAGTTGGTTGTATAGGAATTTGATAACTATTAATATTTACCTAATTAATTGCATTGATTATATTGATTATATGAAAAATAGAAAGATAGTCAGTTAGGTGCATTAATCTTTTATATATTTCATTGCTTTTGGTATTATATAAATTAATTTATCAACTTCATTAAAAAAAATAGCCTACAAATGAGTTTAAAAAATAACCCTACTATACGGCAAAAATGACACATTTTATGAATGACCTTAAAATTTTAAAAATTTATCTCTTATTCAAAATCGCAAATATTGTTATTTTTAGGACTTTTTTTTATCATTTTCGGTTTGAATTTCCTCCATATGCGATTTTTCTTCGTCTCCATCAAAAATGCCTTAGCCATTGCCATTGTCGGTAGTCGTCGCCTCAAGCGACACTTAATCTCCATCACCCTATCAAAAACCAATCTTTAGCGGATCCCTGATGGTGCAAGTATGGCAGATTTTGTCGTAACCGAAAGAGTTACCACTTGACGGCGGAGAATGACTTGGGTTTTCTGATAGAAACTCGAACCTCAAAACTTTATAAATATACCTTAATTACTATACATTAAAAATTTATCAAATTCATATAAAATAAGTGCGAGCAAACATTCTATTAAACTCGAACCGACAAACATCACAAATACTTGAGTTACCTCGCATAAAAAATATAATAATGTCGCATAAAAATTCTTTATTTTTTTAACTCAAATTGATAAACCGCACAAATACTTAAATTACCTCGCATAAAAAATCTATAAATTTTTTTTAACTCAAACTAATAAACCTCACAAATACTTAAGTTACCTCGCATAAATAATTTATAAAATCTGCATAAAATATGTGAAGGAACTTTCTTTTAAACTCATAAACCTCTAAACATTGCAAATACCTGATTTACTTTGCATATTTTTTTTAATTGGCATAAAAAAATTGTAAAATTTCTTTTAAATTCGGACCATCAAACTTTTTATGTCAAATATTGGTATTGCAAGAAATTTCTTTTAAAAAAAATTCTTTGTAAAAAATTTACAAAATAACTCAAGTATTTGTACAGTTTGTTAGTTCAAGTTTAAAAAAAAAATTACAAATTTTTTGTGCTAATTAAAAAAAAAATTATGTGAAGTAACTTAGGTATTTATGATGTTTAGAGGGTTGAGAGTTTAAAAGAAAGTTTTCTTGTACTTATTTTATGCAAGGTAACCCAAGTATTTGAGAGGTTTATTAGTTTGAGTTAAAAAAAAATCACAGATTTTTTATTAGACGTTATTATATTTTGTATGCGAGGTAACTCAAGTATTTGCAAGGTTTGTCAGTTTGAGTTAAAAAAAAAAATCAAAAACTTTTTATGTGACGTTATTACAATTTTTATGCGAGGTAACTCAAGTATTTGCAAGGTTTGTTAGTTCGAGTTTAAAAAAAAAACTATAGATTTTTTATGCAATATTATTACATGTTTTATGCTAGGTAACTCAAGTACTTATGAGATTTTTTTATTCAAGTTAAAAAGAATCACACATTTTTCATGTAATGTTATTACATTTTTTATATGAGGTAACTCAAGTATTTGTTATGTTTTTCGATTCGAGTTTAAAAAAAAGTTCACTCGCACTTGTCTTAGATGAATTTGGTAAAATTTTAATGTGTGGTAACTCAGGTATTTGCAAGGTTTAGAAGATTAAGTTTTCAGTCAACAAATTGTCTATGTAGCGAAAAATGATGCAATATTTGCCTTATCTAAGGATCGATCTATAGCCTTTCATGCAATTAGGTCATCCAATTCTCGTTTTTCTTGAAGCATGGTAAGGAGGATTTTATTAGATGGATGAGTGGGTGAAAAGAGGCTTATGACTTATATAGCCTTTAGAACCTTCCATAAGAAGCTAGTCCATGAATCCAAGATACAACTATCCATATCCAACCTTAGGAACCCAAACACCGACTCCTTTTTATTTTCATGTGTGGATCCCATAACTCCCTTATCTGTTTACAATTCTTTCTTGAATCTGATCCATGATGAGGCTCGTATCATATTTATATTTTTATAATATTTTTTCACAAATATAATTATTGCTTTGATTTATTTATTTTTCAACAATAACACAAAATATTATATTTTTTAATCTCTCGCAAAAAGCTAATTGCTTTTATTTTGCCATTTTAAAAGTTTGTTAGAATGGGGCCGTTTGGATGACACTCGAAACTCAATTTATACAATTTCCTTTTAAAGATTTGCATGTCATCATAGGGCCTTTTTTCATTGGGTTTTGGGCATATACCCTGTTTAAGAAAAAACATGGTTTTGGCTTTGTCTATTCAATATCAAAACTAGGGGTGCTAATGTGGGTCGGATTTGGTATGGACTCTGGTGGATTCAAACCCGGATCAGACTAAAGGTGCGTGTATCAGGTCCTATCGGGTCTGCCATGTGAAAAACCATACCCCGACTACATAAGAATTACATGAATCAGTCCTGGTTCATACATTGTAAAATAATATATTATATTTGTAATCTTTTTTACATTGAAAAATCATGGGTTCATCTCGGGTCTGATATGAAATTTCACAAGCCATACCCAGATCCATATACCAATTGGACACTTTAGGTCTGACCCAGATTCTAATCGAACCTCATTTTTCATCACCAAACCCTGACCCTATAGGGTTTGGTGCGGGTCGTCCGGGTCAAACTTGACCCATTGACACTAACCCGGTTTTTCATTTTTTCTGAATTTTTGCAACCCAAAACCTGAAAAGCCAGGACTTTGGTCAAGCAAACACCTAAAATCTCAAGGAGCATATAGAAGCAAGAACTGTTTGTTGCCTTCATAAGAAGAGGGTCGTTGGGGAAGATAACTCTCTCTCTCTCTCTCTCTCTCTCTCTCTCTCTCTTAAAAGAGTCTTAAGAAAAGTCGCTAGCTGCAACTTTTTTAGATGGAGAGGAAGGCGGGCAAGATCAAGAGAGTGCGTCTCTCCATGGGAGAGGTGGCAGGGCCTCAAGACGTTGTCATACCTGAGCATTGGAGTGTGGCGGCGGAGGCGGTGTCTCCTCCGTCATCGATGGCGGCTCACCACCACCACCAATCGCCCATCGTCGTCGTCTGCGGTCCTAAGAATGCCGGCAAGTCCACCTTCGCTCGCTTCCTCATCAACACATTGCTTACCAGGTTCCCCCCTCTCTCTCTCTCTTGCTGATTCCTTTGTTGGGTAGTTGTGTTTTTGTATTGTTACACTATATAAGTAAGATGGTGGTGGGTTACTTGGACTTTCTCTTCCTCTCTGATACCTTGGTTGCACATTTGTGTGTCTGTCTTGTGGGGGTAGGTATAATGAAGTGGGTTATTTGGATACCGATGTGGGGCAGCCTGAGTACACTCCCCCTGGATGCCTTTCTCTCCATATCATTAACAAACCGAATTATGGTATGCTTTCTAACTAACTGTTTGTTCGTACTTCAATCAATTTCTTTGGTGGTGGGACATGCTCTCGGGTTTTTGTTTTTTGTTTTCTACAGATTTGGCTACTCCGCGCCTGAGGAATCCCGAAAGGTAAAGCTTAATTTATTGGGCTTAAGGCTATGCTTGGGAGCCTTGCATTGGAATGGAAACACGGTTTCAGTGCGTTGCCAAAATATTGTTTTGCCAATGTGTGATGTTGAGAGATGGAGTTGCCAAAAACATCCTCTTGTGATGGTGTTGAAATGTGACGTTGGGGCTGCAAACACCATTCCCAATGCATTGTTTCAGCAACGTCACTGCTCCCAAACAGCAAGAGAGTCTGAGAGCATGGGGGAAACCACAACACAACCTCCGATTTAAGGCTCCCAAACATTGCCTAAAAAAATTTCAGACATTATGAATTTGATTAGTAGTACTATAACCAATCATGAAATTACAGACCAAATTGATTAGAAGAAAAAGGGAGCGAAAAGCCTTGTCAATAACAAAGTTTCTACCGGGCTCTCATAAAAACCATGTTTTTGATCATGCATCCAAAACAGATTTATGTTGGGAGGTTCAACTAGTGCTTTACAATTTTCATGGTTAACTCCCATGACTGAACCTCATGGACTTGTTAGGGATAACGTCTTGCCAGTGTGGTGTGAAATTGCATCAAAACTGCTGCACCTTTTGGTTAATGATTGAGTTCTCAAATGTATCCATAGTTTTGCTTTTTCTAGAGGAGTCAAACAAGTGTCGCTGACAGGTCTCACACGGGGGTGTCTTTATGGAACTATATGGTCAGAATTCTGGAATTAGATAAAGGTCACTTGTTGGTTCATAAATATGAGAGGAACACTTAAGTACTAAGGTGCTTACACCTCTTGATGAATATCGATTCCCATGTAATTCACAATTTAATTGCGTGCTTCTATTGTTTGACTGGTCACTGGACTGTAAGCTTGTGTGGTTTTCCTTTTGCTCTTCTGGATTCGCTATGGCTTAATCACTTTTACCTCTATGTTTTTAGATTTCCTTTCTCTTTAGGATGTAATTTGTAACATCTTATAGTGAATCCCATTTATTATGTATTGTGTATCTTCTTCTGTTTTTCAAGAAATTGCTGTTATGTTGGTTTCAAAAAGGAATGAGAAAGACCATAGTTGATCTGGGTCCAGACTCCAAAGTCATGTTAATGTTGAAAATGACTGCTGTTTCGTGCAATCTTTTGAAGTCCTCTTGAAGTGCACATGAGAAATCTTGAAAAGGACTGATATTTCATGCAAGCTTTTGAATTCATCTGAAGTTCACAAGAATGTAAGACATCCAAATGAGTTTGGGACATTGACCCCTTTTGGTTCACTGATTTTTATGTATTCACATGTTTGCTCATGGAAGAGCCTATAAACTTTGATATTAGAGATTGAAATGCAATTTCACTCTTTATTTCTTCTGTTGGGAATGCATGATATTGTGAATGCAGTGCCATTTCAAGGTTGTCTCTTTCGGGCGACATGGAAAGCGATTGGGACCTTATTTTCGTCATTCTGAGTTGTAACATGGATGGATATTACCTCATTTTGTTCTTTCATCAATTATTTTTCAGCATGTTACAGACTTTGTTTCTAATTGTTTCTGAACAGATGCTTCTTTTATGGAGACATTTCTTCAAAAAATGATCCAAGGGCTTACATAAATTGTGTTATTGATCTGTACAATCACTTTCGCAAGGAGTACTATAAAAAGACATCCGAATTTTCTGGAGAAATATCTTTACCACTTGTGGTTAACACACCTGGGTGGGTGAAAGGTATAATTTTTATCTTACAAATTTTTGAGCTTTCCTTTTATTTACTTTGAAGCAGCACTCAGTAAAATGTTAAGATACATGATCCCAATTTTTTCTTGTCTGCAAAGTAACTTGTCACTGTTCAGCAACGTATATAGTGCTCATTACCAGGAGATGATTCACGAAAATTCTCAGAAAAGCTGTCTACACCATTTTTTGTTTTTTGCAGGTGTTGGTTATCATATGCTGGTGGATATGCTTAAATATATGGCACCTACACATGTTGTTCAGATATGCGTGTCTGAACCCGATAAGAATCTGCCGACTGGTACTTTCTGGTTGGATGGTGATCAAGAAGTAGTAGTTGATCTTATAAATGTTGATGCGGCAAAGCAAGATTCCTCAAATCGATCGTAAGTTCTTTCTGCCTAATACCCTTTTATTGACATGATCTTGATTTTTTGTGCCACTGGTTGAGGTGAAGAACAAATAAGTAGCTTGGCTAAGAAAAAAAGAACAAGGTATCTTTGGTTAAGGTTTGACCTTTTTGCACTAAGATCCATGAGCGTGTAATGGAGCTTCCAAATAAATATTTGGATTGGAAAGCTGTTTGCTTATTAGTTCACATCCATAAAAAATATTCCTACATCATGTTTTCTACAGGAACAAATTTCACGCTGTTCAAGAACTTGCATGGAACCTCTCAGTTCTTATGTTTTGAGGAAATGTCACTGATCTGGATCTTGGTATGCCTTAATTATCATATCAGTGTCTTCTTAACTATAATCCAGGTCTGTCAGCTACCAAGGATCTGCAATATAAGCTATTTTTTACAGGATCTATATTACTTGATGACACTGCACAGTCATATTGAACAGAATAAGTAGCAGAGTCAATACTTGGGACATGTGAGGACGTTACCATCCAAGGAATCTATTTCAATGATAATATTGAACAAAATATCTTATTATGAGTAAACGACAATCACAATTTAGTTGGTGGTAAGTTACATTGACATATTTACAAACTATGATGCAGGTAAAAAAAAAGTTTGGTTACTTTGTGGAAGATCCCAAAAATGTAAAAATTCTAAGTGTTATGCTTGTATGTTTCGTGTGTTTGAGGGTATTTTGCAAGCAAATAGTCAGGATCTTTTGTTGAAGAAACTGATTCCTGTTAGTGAGGAAGCTTAGCTGCAGAATAGGAGGCATCAAGAGGATGATTTTCTGGATCTAGGTTTGTGGTGATGTCTTCTTGAGAAATGAGGCATAGAGGGCAAAATCTCAATTTTAAAGAAAATGCATGCAAGTAAATATAAAAATATACAATTAAGGTCATAAAAAGAAATAAATATTTGAGTGTGTCCAACACATGTTTAACTGTCCATGAAGTCTCATGGTATGTCATGTGCTGCGTTGGGACACACATGTTAAGTGAAGTATTTGTGACATAACTTAGTGTTATGTGGCTTATGTCTACTCAGATTATGCAAAATCTACAATTTTCTATTTCTGTGCAGTTTTAACAGATTCATGATTGTTTTTTGGATGGTTGACGTTTAGTTTCATTCTCTTCAAAACATACATTTAGCTCATTCTTATAAGCAAAATGACTAAGTTTGAATTTGGAAGGTTGTGTTCTGCTTCACTTTAGACAATTGCGGACATGTCTTGTGCAGTGTTATTGTACAAAAGCATGCCCGGCTCTTAAGAGAACTCCGAATTGTTGCATATTTCAAGCAGTGCTTCCCAGGTGATCAAAAAATCGGTAGATACAAGGAACTAGCTTATGCTTTGGCTGCACATTCTCCTTATGAAATTTCAATCTCCAAAATCAAAGTTTTGCATCTCCATTGTCAGGTTGGTAAAAAATCACCCTTTTATGCTTCATCATGTTATTTTCTTTATGATTTTGTCATAAGGTAGCTGAATATTACTTTGTCACATGGTTGTTTTAACTGACCCCAGTAATTCCCCAAAAATTCACTCAGAGATCATGAAAATGTGAGAATCAGTGTAGTCTAAACTGTGCATACTGCTGGTGACAAGGCTGCCATTGCATTTTCAAATTCGCACATGCAAAAAGGTTTAAGCAGTTAGAGAAAATTTCTAACTGGGGACCTCCTTTTGCTTTATATTCCTTATTCAGATCCACCTTTCTGACAAACCCCAAAAATGAACCAAAATTTGAAGATATTGACAAATTACGACCCATAGCTTCCTTTTGTTAAATAGGCAAAAAGAAAATGGTAGACCGTACCTAAACTGCCTATTTTACTCTTAAAAGGGAAATCCATGGTTTTGGCCACAATTATCCAAGATAAATTGTTCTTGCTGTCACATGGACACTTGTGTCCCTTTATATACTAATTTTATTGAAAACTTCATAAAATTGGCCATACCCCAAATCCACAGCCGTATCCATG
This sequence comes from Nuphar pumila, assembly GCF_984573655.1. NCBI lineage: Eukaryota > Viridiplantae > Streptophyta > Magnoliopsida > Nymphaeales > Nymphaeaceae > Nuphar > Nuphar pumila. The sequence goes on along the minus strand of NC_143255.1, from coordinate 107,452,460 downwards.
TGACAAGTGAACTCAACAAAAATTACAAATTCTCCTCTCTTTTTCTTTGGTGGCTAGAATTTCTTTAAAGTTTAAACAATCAATGGAAAGAAGGAAAAAAAAGAACAAGAAAAGAAAATCTCCCAAAAGAATAAGTACTGCCACATCGAAAAAGAGAAAGAAAGAGGAACCATGTGTGTAGTTTGTAGGTGCACATGGACTCTTCCTTGACTTTCTTGGTGCGACAGGGAGGCATGCTGGTCAGCCAATGCCTTATGACAATCACTGGCTGTGGGTGTCATGTTGTTGTGTAGGATGCTGGATTCTCAATGGCACACACCACTTGGCTTGACCCCGTACATGCATCAGGTGGGTGAAGGCTGTGAGGTCGAAGAGCTTGGTGTCATTGATGTTGCTGTTCATGATGTGATTCGTGGGCATTGTTATCAAATATTGTTAATGGGGACCTTAATGGAAGAGAGTGAGGCCCTAAGGGCCTAAAGGAATTGTTGGCCCACCATCTTTCACAATAGAATGGTGGGACGGAAGGGATAGGGAAAAACCCTAGAATGAGGAAAAGGGTATTCCATACTTAAATGGTAGTTTATTAATTTTATTTTCTTCAACTCTTAGTTTGTTATTACTACAATTAATTGGATGGAGGTGATGGTAGGTTCTATTTTGACAAGTAACTACGTAGTTAAAATTCTGCCTAGGCCACCTAGGTGAAAGCCTACTGCCTAGGAACACTTAGGTACCTAAGTGAGTATTTAGGTGGGGGAACACCAAGGTTGATATTTTATCTGTTCTTTTTAAAACACTATAATCATGTTTTGGTTGTGTAATGAAACATTTATTTTTTTACATTTTTTATGTTTTTTTTTATTTTAAATAATTATTAGGGTATCTAGGTGACAGCTAAACAAATATTTGTCTAGATGGCTTTGATTGTTAGAAATATGCTTATGCTTTAATTGTTTAGCTTCATTCTTGAATTATGTGTTTGTTCCAGTTGTTTAGCTTCATAAATTGTGTTGAATATGTATTTTCTATTGTTTTTAAGAATTTATTTTATTTTTTTGGGTCCCACTGTTCCTGCCTAAGGCTCTGACTAGGCCTTTTAGGGGAGTGGCACTTACTAGTGCTTTTGACTGCTTAGACAAGTAAACATGGTGCCAGTTAGTAGTGCGGACATGTCATTGAGAACTGTAAAAAGTTGGTGTTTTTTCTTTTGTTTTTTTTAGAAAACTCATGTTATGCTGTGAATAAGATTGTCTTAGATTTCATCACCTTGTATTCTATGCTGCCAATGTCTACTGTTTCTAATATGCACTGCAGTTTGCAGATTTAGCAAAGTGGCTTCCCTGATTCTAGGGTGTTGGTCTCCTTAGTGCTTTGCCTTATTTGTTTTTCTTTTTGCCTATATATTTACATCTGTGATACTATTTATTATTTTTTTGAAACTTTTGTGTTGTATATTTAGTCTTAACCTGTCTGTTTCAATCTCTTTATAGGTTCCGGAAAGCGAACTATTTTATAGCTTGAATGCGACTATTGTTGGTCTTGCGAGTAGTTCTGAAGGGCAAACAAATTTTGGCTCATATATATGTGTTGGCCTTGGTAAGTTTCTGTCTTTTTCTTTATCTATTTACAAATATCTTTGATTTTAATCATAACTGAGTTAACTTGATTTTTGACTCGGTTCCTTGTCGATACATGACAACTCGGCCGAGTCACAAATTGACTCGCCAAGTTTGCCAACCATGCTGTCCATCTTTTACTGTGGGTATATTGTTACTTTTATTGTTTGGTACTTGCTGAACTACACATTTTATCTGGATAATGATTGGTTCCTGTCCATTAATTAACAACTTTTTCACTTGCAATGTGATTGCGTGTTCTATGTTTTTGGTTGACTTGGACAAAATGGTTCACCTGCTTCCTCTATACATTTTGGTTTATCAAGGCATTAAATATTTTATAGAATCATTAGTTCATTTATATAACCTAGAGTAAGGGATATTAAGTGGATGCCGTAACCAAGTTGATAAAAAAGCTATCAATTGCTATGCCAATAGATTAACTATCTTTAAATGTTGCATCTTTTGATTCTGTGACTTGTTTTTTATAAATATACACTATCATCATCCTTCGGAAATTTTCCATGATATATTTCAAGCAATCACTCTCTGCAGTGTTTAACAAAACTTCATGGAAACCCATTATTTGATTCAGTTTCCATGAAGATTTGATCCAGGCCACTTTTGGATTGATAATTATCTGATTCATTCAGATCTCAACAGATCCATATCCATGTCTCATATGGATTGGCTAATGGTCTGATTTATTCAGACCTGATGTGATCCATATTCAGACTACATTTGGATTAAATCATGATCCTTTTCATATTACAATCACATTTAGTTTTGGGTAATGATGTTATCCATACAGATTTGATCCATAACCGATCACATTTCGATTAAGTTTAGGATCATTTTGTATGGATTTGGTCCAAACTCATATTTGATTGAGTACTAAAAAAACAAATATAAAAATACGTTAACAAATTATTGGCATTAGTCGATGAGAACAAGTGAAACAAATAAGGTTCATAATATAATGGTATCTATGTACAACATAAAATGCAAAGACTGCCAACTAGATCATGGATCTTGTCCCAATAGTAAACCCAAGTAAAAGATAAAAGGAATTTGTTGCTGTCATCTTTGACCTAGGTACATTTAGGGAAGTCTAAAAGGAGTGGTCATATATATATATATATATATATATATATATATATATATTCTTAACAATAATTCCCTAAATTACTCAAGAGCCTTAGACCGGTGGAGGAGGTATGGCCACATAAACCTATACAAGAAAGTTTTTAGGAAAGAGGATCAAAAGGGCTTCAAATCAAAGAAAAATTAAGGTATTTTCTTAAACTAGTATTCAAATTAGATGATTTATTAATATGCAGAAAATCTTATTTTAATGTGGTTTAGCCTTAAAATCTTCATCAATTATTTGAATCACATCCAACCATAGTTGAAAAGCACTTGTTCCAATTATCTTTCTTGTAAGACTGAAAAAGTACCTTTGTCATAAAGAGGAAACATTTCATGGAGCAGGTGAATATCCAAAATGACTAGTTCAAGTTCTTTGTACTGTTAATGCATGTGTTGGATGCTCAAATAGTTTATATACAACTCTAGGGTGGTTTTGTATGTAACTGAAACATGCAAATGGGTGTTTGTGTCAAGAAATCAGAAACTTACCTGCATTATGTTACCAAAATACTATTTTCAGTGTTTTATCTCCAGGCAAGATGTAATAGCAGGGATAGAGTGAGAAATTGTGTGCTGAAGGTTAAATCTTATGTGACAACAGTGTAGTGGTTCTCCTTTCCTCTTATTTCATTTCTTGTTTTTATTGTATGTGGTGCTTCATGGACACATCTTTGTACTTTCAGAATAACAACCTGGCATATGATTCATTTGCTGAGTCAATTATTTATGCTTTATTTTATCTTCCATGGGTATGCACTATTATTCTTCAGGCTATTATATCTGCTGCACCTTAACTCTAATGCTGTTCATCAGCTTATCCTTCAGCTACCCTGAGCTTTTAATGTAATAAATAATAATTATCATGATGCTTGGAAACTATGACTTCCTTACATTCTTGTCATCTGACCAGGTATTGTGAGAGGAATAGACGCTGCAAAAGGTCTATATTATGTACTTACACCTGTTCCAGCAAGTGTTTTGGCAAGAGTGGATTTGTTTTTACAAGGTCTTGTTGAAATTCCTACTAGCCTGTTACAGGTATTGTTTTTCCTGACTGCAGTACCATCTTATTTGTATTTCTTATTGTGTCTAATTGTGTATTTTACCCTTGGCACATCTCATGGACATGATTGCCCAGGAAACTTTTTTTTCCTGATCAGCCCTTCTTACTCCATCTGTACCTTCTATCTTTTACATTAATAGCAAATTACATGCATTAACCATTTATAGCAGTTGCAAGTACTGCATTTCAATTTAACTAAATGTTTAACCAAACTTTTGATTGAATGAGCATGTTTTTTTTTTTTGAATTTATAACCCAAAGAAACTGCACCTGGCACGAAGACCTGGTTGCACTGGCTCAGCCTGCCATACCTACGGTCTTTGTGCCGGCAGCATAAAACTCCATCTGTACCTTCTATCTTTTACATTAATAGCAAATTACATGCATTAACCATTTATAGCAGTTGCAAGTACTGCATTTCAATTTAACTAAATGTTTAACCAAACTTTTGATTGAATGAGCATGTTTTTTTTTTTTGAATTTATAACCCAAAGAAACTGCACCTGGCACGAAGACCTGGTTGCACTGGCTCAGCCTGCCATACCTACGGTCTTTGTGCCGGCAGCATAAAACTCTGAGGCTAGGACCCCTGCCCTTGGGGCCTATGCTACGCATTGGCTTGCATAGAGGGGCGATGCCCATGATAATTGAACCTTGACTGCCCGTCTAGCAGCCAAGGCCACAGCCCACTATGTCAACCCCCCTTGGGGCTGAATGAGCATGCTTGAAAAGACAAATTAATGTTGAGTCATATATGTTGACTGGATGATATATATTCAATAACTGGATGTGCTATGTAACTTTGTAAATTGCAAATCTTCATCACTGAAGGGTTTTGCATAATCAGTTTGGTAATTCTATGGGAGGGTGTTCCAGAACAGGGGATATCCGCTAGAAGTCCTATAAGTAGATCTTATGTGTGGTTAGGCAAGGATAATGCCTGACAAGGAAAGAGTTAATTTCTTCATATTCTCCTAACATTCTCTTAAGCACCCTTTGCTTCTTTATGTTTCACAAGTGGATCTTCCATTGTTAAAATGACTTTCACCTTTCTTTAATACTTGTTGACATTAATCTATCTGAAAATTCCAGACTCAGTTCTCCTGATGCCAACAAATTAGTGGTTCTTATGCACCCACTTTGCATCCTTTTCACTAGAGTACACTATCAAAGAATACATGTCAATTCCAGAATAAACTTTGGAGCAGTTGCAGTTCACTGGCTTACCCCAAATTATTGTCTTTGAATGTAGGATACCACTATGTATAAACATTTCTTTTTATTCTTTCATCTTTTGGTTACACTTCAGGTGTTGGGGCGATGGCCCTCATACACTTTTTTCATGCTTTAGGCCAGTTATTGACTCAACCACAAATCTGTTGAATGAAGGTAGCTTGCTTACTCTTAATAAAATAGTTTGAACCCTAGACTTCGCTTATGCTCAGTAAAGTGAGGTGGGCTAAGATTCATTCAAAATAACGTAACAAGATTCGATTATGCACCATATAAGCGTTGCCTGACTGTGAGACCGACTGGTTGAATAGAGATGAAGTCGGCCATAGCTTTCTTTTTATTCTTTCATCTTTTGGTTACACTACAGGTGTTGGGGTGATGACCCTCATACACTTTTTTCATGCTTTAGGCCAGTTATTGACTCAACCACAAATCTGTTGAATAAAGGTAGCTTGCTTACTCTTAATAAAATAGTTTGAACCCTAGACTTCCCTTATGTTCAGTAAAGTGAGGTGGGCTAAGATTCATTCAAAGTAACGTAACAAGATTCAATTATGCACCATATAAGCGTTTCCTAACTGTGAGATCGACTGGTCGAACAGAGATGATGTCGGTCATAGTGTTTCTGGAGTCACCCATGGAAGGGCTCTCACTCAATGGATCAAAAGGTATGTCGGGGATGATAAGCTGATGACTCCCAAGCTCTTATTGATGGAGTCATTTGGCACCTCGTTATCGACTCATCACATCCTGGGGTTGAAGAAGGTCCCAAGGGTTCAGTTGTTCACTGATTCAAGTGGTTAGATGTTTGGATGTGAGCTATGCTCCTGAGGAACCACACGGGCATATGGCCTTGCCTTGCCATTAGATCTCTCTTCTCGTGTGACTAAGAATGCTCAGTGACAACCTCTCCATTGTCACTGCCTGTCCTCTTTTGCTACCATGGTAGCACCTAGTGTGGTCAGCACAGATTGTGTTTGGGAAACAAAGCTTGCACTCATTCACAATGGTTCATCCTGCAATATCCAGGTGCTTTTCTTTCCATGTCTACCATAAATTTCATACATAAAGGTTCTTGATGTCTGGAGAAGTAATATGTTTAACAAACTTCCAGATGTTGAAATGTGCTATTATTACTTGTAACTAGTCAATGGAAGGGTCACATATTTCAACGCTTTCATCATATCCACAAGCTCTGCGTGTTGCTGTAGTAATGTGTACCTTATCTGATTTTTCAGTGTCAATAATGGCTGTCTGAAGTCTCATTTGTGACCTTGCTGTCACATAAATTGGATGATGCATGCAAATGGTGACATGGAAGCAAATAGCTGCTTATGATGGAAATCTTATATCAGACATCCAAATGATCTAAACTTTTGTATACAAATTTGCATTGGGCCATGCAACAGTAGCTTCATCTGTCTTGATTCAGTGCCGAGGCACAACACCTATTAGTTAAATGGTAATGTGTTGCCAATATAATTTTAGTCTCTTCTAACATCCCAACTGAGGGAGAGTAGCTCTAGAAATTTGACATTTGCATCTGCTAGGTACTCACAATAAGAGCCAGAAGCATCAACTGATGATTGAGTATTGAACCAAAGCTGGTTTTTGTCAATTGAGAATTTATATAGAAATCAGGCTCGGGGTAACAAGGCTTTCACTTATGTGGTAGCTCAGGTTTTGCATTATCATAAGCTTGTAATGAATTTCACTTCTGATCCTTCACAACAGAGATTGGTAGATAATGATATATCAACGTGTTTAACTCTTCATGATAGAAAAAGGAAAATGAGGTAATAGCAATTGATGGGAGCATAATTTGGAAACATTTTTGTGACTAAAGTCCTTTGCAGCTATTTAATAATTGCTCCATTTATTGCTGATGTGCACGGTCTAGTTGAAAGGTAATGCATCGACAACATGATTTGGATATTACAAACTAGAAAATGCTTTAGATGCAAATATCATCTGGCTGCTCAAGTTGATCAAGATAATCTCTGCTAGATGTGCTATAAACTAGAAAAGGCACTAAATGCAAATAGCATCTGGCTGGTCAAATTGTTGAAGTTCAGAGCATAATCGAGGATACAAAACTTAACCATCCGTACTCTTAGTTTCTATGCAACAACCAAACATCAGACTCGCGAGACGTCTTATGTCCTAGTTCCATTGTTTTATGTACTTATCAAAGGACAATGTTACATGTTTTCTGTATAATTCTGTTACATGTTTTACTTGGCCAAGATTACATGTCGGATCTAAACAATGCGACATTTGCTTTGAATTCATTTTATTATTTAACCTTCATTGTGAACCTTGATTTCCCAAATTATAGAAGTGGACTTTTAGTTTTTGGGTTTGATATCACACTACACTTTCATGCCATCTTTGCTGCATATTTGCAACTGTGCTGCAGACTTTTCCTTTTTGTTGAGTGCAGATTATAGTTTTCCAAAACAGTTTTCCTTCCAAATATTTCCACATATAATTGTGTTGAATGTTTGATAAGGCTATTCAGTTCTGACCATAAACTCCTCAGGCACGTGGCTGTGTATCACCTTATATGTGCACCAACTTTCTTGCTGCAACCAAGACCTTTAGAGAGGGTCCTCGGACGTGACAACATGGGATATCTACTGAACTTTCAATATTGATGATGTCAGAAATCAAGTTCAAGCATGTTCTTTGAACACCTGGCTTCAGAGTGTGTTGATTGTGCTTGGAATAAATACTCCAGAAGCCTCTTGTAGCAGGTGTATTTGTCCATGCAGCAGTTCAACTTCAGAAAAGAACCTTTGGCTGGAATTCTTAGCCTTTAAGGTGATTTGAGGCTGAATTTTGCAATGGGGTGTTACTGGAATATTTGCGCATGAGCAAAATTAGATGGGCTCTCTCTTTGTTCATCCTTTCATCATTGTGGGCTTTTTATGATATTGTTTTATTTATTTATTTTTAATATGATGTTTCACATGATATTTCATATAAAACATGAGATAAGGGCCACTATATGGAGAATCGTGCCTTCACCTTTCCACTTTACCATTCTGCATCTTTACATTAATAATTCATCAACTTTTTTTTTGAAAGGCAAGCCGGGGTTAGTCCGACCCCTACCAGTTATACAAGTATACCATTGGGTTTCGAACCTGCAACGTCCCAACACAAGGTGACGTGCACTAGCTGCTCCTACCAGGCCAGCGGAGCCCCCATTTCGTAATTCATTAACTTCTTTGTGGGTTCTATTAAAACTTCAAAACTTGTGATCTTGGACTGTAAGTCTGTAACAAGAGGACTATAGCATGGGAAAAAGTATTGATGATGTCCATACCCTTGATTGTCTAATACAGCTAAACATTACCTCAATGATTTAGACGCTGCGTCCTTTTAGGAAAGATTCTGCTATTTGTCATTCCATCTAATGGTTGAAACTTGAGATCGACAGTTTTCTTTTTCAGGTCCTTCAGTTATAGGGGTGTAAACGGTTCAGATTTGGATCAGATGTGACCAATATCATATTCTACTAATCAGATGTTGGCTAGACGGTTTCAAATTCAGATTCTAATTGGGATAGTAAAAAGCTCATACATACCAGATCTGTTTTTTTTACATGTAAACAGATTCAAATATTTGTCATATTCAGTAACAAAAAAAAAAAAACATTTATAATAGGATATGGTTTTAGCTCACCAAATGCAATTAGATGGAATCAAACTTAGTCGGATATTGGATAAAATCTGATTCATTGGCATTCCTACTCGGTTGTGATAGTGCAACTTAACCATCTATCACATCCAGTCCTTGTGTATCGGTTTACTACACCTGAAATGCCTCAGGTCTCAGATCCGGACCAATGGATCCTTGATTTTGTGGCTCCACCTTTCATCCCCAATCAGTAAAAAAGAACCCTTGGATTTGTGTGTTTTTGCTTGAGAGTCGGATCTAGTGTTAAACCCTTGCCAAGTTCTACATGGGTTCAAGAGATGTGAGAAACTTCTGACCCAGCAAACACACCCATAGAGAACAATGACATCAGAGGAAAAAATACAAATAAGGGGGCAAACAGATTCGATATAGGCTGGATTATGATTGTTCTGGACCTGAATTTGTTTTCTAACAACGAAAGAAATCTCACGATCTGGCAAAGATCCGGGAACTAGAGTTGAATTAAATTGTATATGATAGTAATACTAGGTGCAGATGACAAAGTTGGAAACAAGCTTTTACATGTAAAAAGTACAGACATCAGATCTAACCTTGATCCATATAATTAGAAAAGATTGATTCGAACATGAAGATGGAAAAGGTACAATTAAGCACTATTTAATTTCGTTTTGACACACTCAAGTCATACTATAATATCCATACCGTAAATTAAGTTGTAGGATCAGATCCAAGGTCCAAGCTAGTGCAAGTTTCTAAAAGAGTCAAGTCAAAGAAACTAGCCTTTCCATATTTAAGCCGCTAAAGAATCGTGTCAATTTGAATGGGTTTCCAAAGCACAGTGGGTGTGAGGTCTGCAAATTTTGAAGAATATTTGAATAAAATATTGGCCTAAATACTGGGGAATTTCCAATTCATTCGCAATTAATTGTTATTTACTTTATTTGACAATTTATTGGTACATATTCGGGTGAACATCAGTTATTTCACAATTAATTATTATTTGTGAATTATTGATAAAATTTTTATTGCAAATAAATTAATGATTAAAGAGATGCAATTAAATTTCATACAATTATAAGTAAGATTTTAATAAAATCCAATTTATAAGGTTTTAGAGACATATTTGAGTTTGGATCCTAATAGGAGATCCACGAGAATCAACTCGTATAAATTTAGGGTTGAAATGTCTAATTAGGGCACACTTGGACCCATTGGATCTCAAACCATTTGGATATGGATCTTGGTGAAGATCCAAGATGGCCAACCCAAATATGTCAGTTTTGAACCCAGTTCAATTAGGATCCACACTATTTGGATCCTAGAGTTCTTGAATTTAGACCCAATTCAAATAGATCCGCACTGATTGGATCCTTGACTCTTATTGAATCTATTTGGTGGACCCAATTCAAATTAACAAAATATATTACAATATATATATATATATATATGAGATTTGGATATGGATCTTGGTAAGGATCCAATCAAAATCCAAATACAAAATTCTAAATTTAGAATATCCAATTGGGACACATTGGATCCAATAGATCCAAAAGTCATTTGAGTTTGGTTCTTAATAGATCCACATGCGTCAACCCACCCAAATTGATTTTTGGACCTGATGTGTTTGGATTCTTATTTGGATCTAGAGGATCTAAATGGATCAACATACTTGATTGGGATTGAATCCACTTGGCGGATCTGATCCAAATTTAAACTAAATTGTGTTTTTGGATCCCTATTTAGAGCTTGGAAATAGATTTGATTTTGGATCTAAGGACCCAAAATCATCATTTCACTCACCCATCAAATTCCTAGTCCACTAAAGCCTCCAAAATTCTCTAAAATCCTCACCTACCTCCCTTCACATCCCTTGTTTCAAGCATGATTCCCTAAAATCCTTACCTACTTTCATTCACATCCCTTGTTTCAAGTATGAAAACATGCCAAAACCCCTATAAATACCTCTTTACACCCTCACTCACTCTCAAGTCTCTCCCTCCCTTAACACCCACTCTCACATGTGTTACAGTGAGGCGAAGACAACCACCTTCACCACCACCACCACCAGCCTCACCACCACTACCACCCTCTCTCGTTGGTTCGGTCTTAGTGGAGGAGCCACCAAGGTCTGACTTGCCTTTTGCCGCAATCTCCACCACCACCTTCATCATCAGACTTGCTTAAAAGTGTGACATATCACACACGCACTCTCATGCTTGCAACATGGAACCCGATGCACGTGTAAGACTATGCCCGCTTTTGCATCCATCGGCAAGTGTGAACCACGTGGAGGAAAATCCCAATGGATATTTTTGGGATTTTTTGCTTCTCGTAAAATTGCATGGATTACAAGTTAGGTTTGCTTTGACTTAGGATGTATGCATAAACCTATGTTGCATGATTCAAAGTTCGTATATTTGTTAAGTATGAGTATTTTACGTATAAAATATATATGCATGAATTGAATTATGAATGCATGTTTTGGACTTTGTAAAAATACACATACATGAATTCTAAATATTTCAAAAATATTGATTGTGCATGTTCCGCATTTCAAATGTTATGTGATATTAACTGTGCATGTTTTTGAACTGATTGTTAAAAAAAATGAGTTATGAAAACAATTTGCTTAGTTGATTATGGTTGTGTAATCATATTTGTTTTAAATAGGTGAATGAATGAAAAACTAGATTGACAATGCATGAATACAATTGTAAAGATTGAGATTTATGAAGTGTGTTAGCATAATGATTATAACATGAATGATGTAATGCATGTGAATGATGCATGTATGTGTTGCATAGTAATTAAACTTCACCATGATGAAAATGTAATATGCAATCATTTCTTTTGATATGTGATCAAGTGAAGGCTCGAGCCTAAATGGGTGGCTCATGATCTTGTGTGTGGTCAACTAGATCGATATGGATTGGTGTTCCAAAGTGGTGGTCTGGTCAACTGGATTGATATGAGTTGGTGCTTTAAAGTGGTGGTTGATAATCTTGTGAATGGTTAATTAAGATCATACGTTTAATCATGAATGTCAAAAGAATTATTTAAATAATAAATGATATGCATGTTAATTCTCTTGTGTCTTACAATGAGAGAGTCAGTGGTACACTAGGCTTCATGTGTCTTTGTTAAGCATAAAAAATTTCTTCTCCAACTACAGAGATAGGGGAGAGCTACCATTGATGCCGTGAGGTAATAGTGACATTGTTTCAGCTAAAATTAAATTCTAATATATTAGGTTGAGGGTGTTGGGGTCTCTTTCTCGATAGGATCATCCCTCACACAGAACCAGGAAAGGTGTGCAAGGCCAAGGTAATAAGATACAAATTGACTGAATATACCCCTTGGGTTATGTCTCTAATTTGTATATTGTTTGTGTTGTACCCACATAGCATTATGAAAAAAAATGGAAAGTGTATTGTACATATAATGAAGCATGACATGCATCATCTAAGAAAGATAAATATAAATAAAGGAATTATAAGTTACTCATGTCTATAGTAAATGCTTCACTTATACTGGTAAGTCATGCATAAATTAAAAGATCATAGATGAGTAAGATTATTGCATATGATATTGAATTGTTATGTTATAATTATTTGTTAACCAGTTATGCACTGTTAATTATTTATTTATCATATGCGTATGAAAATAATGTTGTTTCATGTATGCTTCTTTCTATGCATATATGTTTGATGGTTTCGAAAGAAAATCTAATAAAGGCTATTTTGGTTATAAAATAAATGATGAGGATATTTTGATCAAATAAATTATTATTTTTGAAGTACCAAAATTATAAACTATTTGGTATTAGTATAGTTGTGCAGCATTAATAAGGTGTAAGAATTTGTTTTTGGAAAAATATATGGATTTAGTTTGGACCCATATCTCATACGAGTAGGACCCAAATGGATCAACCCAAACTTAAAGTTTTAAGGGTTTTTCAAATGGTATATACTTGTATATTTAATTATAGATGGGACTTTAGGTAAGGATCTTACAAATATAACATTTATAGGTGATTTTAGTTTTTAGTTTTATTTTATAATCTATTTTTTGGGTTTTGGGTCATTTGGATCCAAAATGGATCCAAATATGACCCATTTGGATTTGTGCCACTTAGGAACCGTGTGGAGCCCACTAGGGAACCCAACACACTTTATTCCCTTCTTTTCTAACCTAGAGGGTTGACACCCTCATTCCCTCTTTCTTTTTATTTTTTAGGAAACAATTTTCTCTTCTTCCTTTCTTCTTGGGAAGCCAACCTAGGGATTTGAGATGAGTCTGCATGGAGATTGATGCCAGCCACTTTGTCTCCAGCGTGAAGGTGAGATTTTTCTTCTTCCTCATTTCTCATTTCTTTTTCTTTTCTTTTTTTTTGGGGGGGGGGGTCTTACCTTAGCCAATTTACCCTATTAGGGTTCTCTTTTGTTTTTGCGCCACATTCTGCCTTGGGAACTATGTCCCAGCTGGATTGAACCTCTTCCCAGCTTCAATTTTGTGTGAAGGTGCGTATCCTCCCTTTTCATCTCCTTCTCCTTAATTTAATCAATTTTGAGTGTCTTAACCCTAGCCAATTTGCATAATTAGGGCTTATTGGGTTGTTTATGCATCTTTTCTCTACATTGGGATTTGTACCCATCAAATTTGGGCTATTTTCACTATATTCATTGTATGGTATGTTTTCCTCACTTTCCTTCTCTAATTTGGGTTTCTTTTGCTATTTTTTCTTATGTGATATTTGTGTGCCTGATTTCTAACATTGGGATTTGTGCCCATCTTTATCCTGTGGATATCAGTTGCATTGCCTTCTTCTTTATTTTCTCTCATTTTTTAGTTTATTTTCCTAGGAAAATTGAGTTTTCCTTGGAATCGGGTGCCTTAACTTTTTTGCAGCCACATTAAAGACTCCTTGGAGTGCGTACAGAATAAAGGAGAAGCCTGATATGGTAGTTCAGTTTAGCTTTGGTCAATTTTTTTTTTTTTATTATTTCTTGCAAAATTGGTTTACCTGATTTTCAATTGTTGTTTTTTTGGTGCGGAATGAAATTCTAACATTTCTCATTTTGTGTGCAGTGCTATAGCACTCTCCATTAATGAGAGAATGCCTCGGTTGTATCACTTGTGTTGTGTTTGCTTGATGTTGTGTGTTGCACATCAAGTATTCGATGAATTGCCTAAGCGTCAATTCGTTGCGGTTTTTGCGGAACTTTTGGTTTTTTTCGAGTTCCACTACTCATTTTTATGAAGGTAGGATCCCTAACTGAATTTGTGGAATTACTTAATTAGGTTATTTGCTAATAACCTAGTGTAATTTAGTGTCATGTTTAGAGATATGTATCGTGTAGTATCATGCTTAGTAATTTAAGTCTATGATATGACTAATTATGTGTTTAAACCATTATCTAGATATTTAATGATGTGAGTATGTGATTAGATTGATTAAAGTAGTTTATTTAATTATGTAAAGTATGATTATAATTCTGAAAAATTTAGTTTATGCCTTGAGAATTGTGATGCACGCTAAGTGTTTGGTAAAATGCCCAAGAGACCATAATTTTCATATTTGGAAGCAGTTTCGAATATAATTTCCAATTAGTTAAAAAAAATAAAGCATGTGTATTTAAAACTCAGTTTTGAAGGGTTTTAAGCATGATTAGACTACAATTATAATTGTGTTGAGATGCATCATAAAAATACATGAAACTGAGTGTGAATATACATAGTTAACTACGTTAACATATGCATCGCAAGTGTGGTTTGCATGTGTGCTCATGCATTGTTTATGTTCGCGATTGAAAGTGCTCAGAAGCACAAATAAATATGGTTAGAAGTGTCTTAAATGATTGTTTGAATATGCCATGCAAGAATGCAAATGTCATTGCAGGTACCAAATATAAATGGTACTTAAATGCTAAGTATCACTTGCGGCTAAAAAGCCAAGCACATAAAAATACAATGTAAAATTACAAATCTTGTAAATACTCGTGGTAAGTTTATTAGAAAAACATATTTAGTCTAGAATTAAATGTGCATGTTGCCCACACACCACTTTGTTGTGGATATCTAGGGTTGTGGTATGGATTTTAGGAGACCATGCTTAACATGGTTGTAGGTTAGCAGAATATGAAGTGTGTGGGTTGTCGGTACATGCTTGAGCATGTACTATTGAATGATTGTTGCATACTTGGTATGATGGCATGATTGTTATGAATGCTTATATGAAATAATGTTTTTGTAAAGCATGTCATGTATCATGAATATATGTTTTCAAATGGATGAATCATGTATGCGAACATGAATGAATTTTAATATGTAAATTACTTGTGAGTTGAATTATAATGTGACATGTATCATGCATGAAAAATTGAATTATATGTGACATATTTCATGCATAAAAGTATGTATGGCTGAATCATGTATAAGACATGTTATGAATGAATCATGTATGAAAGCATGTTATAGATGAATCATGCATGAAAGCGTGTTGATGAATTATGGCCTAATAGGATCATGCATGAAAGCATAAATGAATATGTTATGTAGTATGCATGAGGGCATAGTTACAAGATGACATATAACATGCTTGAGAGCATGTAAGATTAAGTCATGCATGATGGCATGGACTATTGGTATCATGCATAAGGGCATGAGAGAGTTATCGTGTGAGATAATGATATTAGAATGTGATCTCTGACTTAATAATAATGATCACACTAAATCATGAGCCTATTTGAGGCATCAGTGGATCTGGGTTCTCAGATATGGCTAAGTTCATCCTGATCTCATGAGATGGTTGAATCTGTCTCAATGTATTTGTCTTTTCAAGAGAGAAAAGGGTGGTACAAACCTCGTGAAACATAGTGTTTTTGAGGGTTAGAAGTGTCTCTTGTCCTCGTCCCATGAAGGTTAGGAGACATGTCTACCAATGAGTCATAGGTGATAGTACTACAACTCTACAAAGTTAGGAATGCATGCTCAATTTTAACCTGGTGATTTTGGTTTGACGTAGGCAACAACCTGAGACCATGGTTCAGTTCTTTCAACTACTGCATTGCAAAGTTGAATCTCTCAGAATAGACCCAATTAAGCCCTCAAGAAAATTATAACACCATTGAATAATAAACACCTCGTTGGTTGTTTCTGAAAGTCTTTACCCTCTTTTGTACAAGATGAGTTTGTATAACAAGAGAAACAATGCATTAAAAATTTAGAATCACTTTTATCATATGCATAAACATATAAATGTAGACATGTAGAGACTGCTAATGTTTATATATGTCATTACATATGAGCATACATATGAATGAAAAAGACATATAATAGGTTATGGACTTGACTTGAGAATCCAGTCATAGACTGGGATTTATGAAACACGTGAGGTGTTTGTGTGCATATGGAACAATGAAAACATCAAGAGAAAGGACATATTCCTAACTGATTAAAATGTTAAAGAACATATTGTGGTCATGAGAATGGACCTTTCACTTGTATGTAAGAGTGCATATCATAGTCATGAGTTAGACATGTATATGCTTTAAGTGAATTGCATGTGAATGCTTTCAATTGTTTTAGACTGATATTTCTTATTTACTTAGGAAGCATGCACATATGAAATACACTAGTACGGTCATGTGAGTGTTTGGCCTATTCATGCATTTATATATGACTGTTTTATTTGCTTGTTATGCAAATGCATGTCGTGGAAATGTGTGACATGAATAAATGTATGAATGGCATGAATGAATACTAGGCCAATGCATGTTATGTTAAGTGAATTCTCTTAACCCTTATTTTAAATGATGAAAATCACATTATGGTTGTACCATTACAAACTTGATTAGGTATCCTTCAAGTTTGGTTATGAGATTCCTACATGCACATTGTTAATGCCCTACAATATTACAGATATACTCCTAGAGTATTGACGTGAGGGATGGATTGTTGCGCAGCTGAAGGCTCCACTCTTATTGCAATCTTTGAGGGATCCAGACAATTTGACTTTTATAAACTTGTAAACAATTAAACTTTGTTATTCTGGATCTGTATATTTGAGGACTTATAATATTTTAGAATGGGAATCCTTATTATTGTTGTCTTTCCTTTTATGCAATGTCTGTGCATATGATTTCTAAATCCTAAATCTTTATATAAAGCATTCATTGTCTTAAACCTTAAATGAATTACATCTTTCGCATTTTCTACATGTGGTGACCCTTAGAGTAATAACCTCAACCAAGTTGTGTTTAAGGTTGATTATGTTCTGGACCTGATACTGGGAGGCTAATATATGCGCGCGCTTGCGCTCAGGCAGACTGTCCAGTATTTGGAATCATATAAAACTTTATAACGAATAAAAAGTTTTAAATTTTTTTAAAATTTTGGATTTTGAAAAAGTTTAAAATTTTCTTAAAATTTTGGGTTTTGGGAAAGTTTTAAAAAAGGTTGGATTTTTTAGGGACATTACACTTTTACCTTTCACATATGCAAAACTCACAAAGTTCGCTGATATATCACTTCGCTCATTGAGTATCACAAACTCCCACTTAAAAGGAGGTTTGCATGGATGTTTTTGTAGACATCATGAAGTTCGTAAAATAATATTTGTGAATAACCTTTTATTCTCAAACCTCATAACTTCGTAAATACCTAACAAAGAAAGCATATATATATATATATATATATATATATATATATATATATATATATATATATATATATATATATATATATATATATATACGAAGTTACTCCAAATATGCGAAGTTCTTCTCAAATATGCAAAATTTCTAAGAGATTTCTAAATACATATCGATCTGCATAAAATTTTAGCGTGCAAACTTGTGTAACTTTGCATGCTTTGTTGAATCATGTATAAAGTTCTTTTTGTTTATTTTGTTTCTCCTTTTTATTTATTTATATGAAAAAAATTGTAACCTTTTTCCCTCTAGAACCCTAATCATTTTATCTCTCCCCTTGTGGCAACTCTCATGATTTTTTTTTGCTACATTTAGATGAGATTGTGGTATCATCATTCTCATCGACTTATCTGATTAGGTCGAAATCTGAGTCTCATAAAAATACTATATATATGTATGCATATTGTTATATTTTATTTTAATTTTTTTTTGTTAATATGAGAATATAATAGCCCTATGTGTATTTATATTTTATTATTATTTTAGATATTTTTTATATGGTTTGTGTTTTATTTAATATTTGCCAGCAAATTTGTCATTTAGGGTTTACTATATTCAGGGTATTTTTCATAGATATACATATTTTGGTTTTTGTAATGTAGCTAATTTATGTTTGTTTGCTTATCTTTTAGTTAATATTCGATGTTTTTGTATTGGTGTAATGGGTCTAAGGTTTAGAATAGGGGTTAAAGAGTTATTGTGGGTAGTTGGTTTTTATAATGGTTGTTGTAAGTAGTTATGTTAATTGAATATATGAAGTGTATATGGATCGTATTTTCTCATATGTTATTTTTATTAGTTTAATGCAATATTGTGTGGTTGGTGTAAGCAATTAATGATGGGCTCTAAAATGGTTAGAGTACACTACTGTAACATAGATCACCCTACTTGGAGATCTATAATCGTCTCAAAAAATAGTAGCTAAAAGAAACTTATGGCTTTGATGCCTTGTAAAATCGGATGTGGAAGAGTCATTGATCCTTTGATACAGTTTTTCTCTGAATCTACACAACCAACATATATGGATGGATGTGTGGAATGATGATGATGTAAAATCGATGTTATTTAGTGATGACTTTTATTTAGTTGCTTGCAAAGTTAAACAAGAAGTAGATAATGTGCATATATCTAAGGCATTATATATCGAGCTCAGTACTTTGGCAATAATCCAATTATCCCAAATAGTAAACGATATTGATGTCACAAACATTCAACTCATGCAGTTGCCCAAACCGATTAGGGATATAGATATTTAACATGCAGGCAATGAAGAATAAACAATTAATGTTGTACATGATCAAAGGATCACTGTAGAAGATGTGGAACCACGTAGGCAAACTAGTTTGAGTGATCTTTATCGCAGTAATTTGAATGACATCTAACCTTCTCGATCAGATAACAAAGCTAGGTACAAGTTGTTGAACCTTGTAATTTATGCTTGTAATTTAAGATGTATGCAAAGTTTTTATGGTTAATCTTAGATGTTGAAAATGCAAGAATGTTAAATGCATGGAAGCAATGTAAGTGATAAATATAATGAATTTTGATTTAGTTTGTGCAATTGAACAATCAAGTTAGTGGTAGTAGTTGTCACATCAGCGATAAAGAATTGAATGATATTGATGATGATGACTATACCATATCGATGAGAGGGAAAAAAGATAATGGTGATATAAGACAAATGACATTTATGAAGTCGAACCCTTGGTATGTTGTGTAATTTATATGAACATTTGTTTGACAACATAATTGTCTTATGTTATTACACTAATGTGATGTGGTTTGAATAGGTTATCATTCGATGGATTCTCCTACAATGAATATCAAATGAAAATTATTGAAACAGAGGCATCTCATTTTTATGATGACTTGCATAACAAAAAAACTAAAAGATTGTGAACAATTCTAGTGGCTAAGAATAACCTTAAATGATCGAGAAATTGCTTTTGGCAAAAAGTTTAATGATCTTCAACATTTGTGTGAGTTTTTAAAGATTATGTAATAAAAAATAACTATAAAACAAAATTCATAAAGAGCTACAATATTAGAGTCATTGTTGTATGCACGAGAAAGAACCTACAGATAGCAGTTGATTGCCCCTGAAAGATCCATTTTACAAAGGTGTAAGAAGCAATGTTCTTTCAAGTGAACAAGTATCAAAGCATATATATGGTGGATCACTCGTTAACTTTATAATAAAAAAAGTGACTTCCAAGTTGATCTTAAGTCTTATTCACAATGCATGCACGACAACCCTAAGATAACTCCAAGAAAAGTCATGAATAACATCAGTCACAAGAAAGGTGTAGAAGTTACTTACAAACAAGCATAATATAGACGAGAACAAACTAAGGAGGCAATATATAGTTCATTCGTAGAGTCCTTCAGGATGCTTCTTGCCTATTTGGATCAATTGATGAAATCGAAGATCGCTAGGGTATATTGAGACCGATTATAAATATTGATTTCACTACTTGTTCTTATCCTTCTATCCAGACATTGATAGGTTTTTAAAATGACGCCCTCAAGTTCTTATGGTAGATGACATATTTCTAAAAGCAAGATACACATGTATATTATTGTCAGCCTATAGTATTGCTCCATGTAGTGAGATATTTTTTGTAGCATTTGTTGTTGTTAAGAAAGAATCAGAGGATTCATGAACGTGGTTTTTAAAACATCCAAAGGAAGAACTCATACGCTTTGACGAATATAATGAGGGAATAATGTAATGCCCCAGAATTTTTAACTTATAATTTATAAGAAAAATTTTAAATTTTAATAGTCAATACTTTTTTAGAGTTAAAACTATAGTTCAACAAAAATAGTAGTTTGAAAAGAACAAGTTGACGAACCGTGGGTAGATTACAAGCGAAATTGCTAACAAACGAATTGGGTCCCCAAATGTCTTAGATTTGGGACTGCATTTTCATACATCCATTAAAACAATGTTTTTATATAGAACAGTGTTATACAAAAGTATTTATACAAAATGACAAAATATGCTCAGGAGTGAACAACAGAGAGAATGAAAATAAATGAATAATTCAAAGAAAGACAAAGTATGCAAAACTGTGTACTTTATATATATATATATATATATATATATATATATATATACAATTTTCAACAAATGAATTGGGTCCTCAAACATCATAGATTTGGGTCTGCATTTCTATATATCCATTACAAACCATGAAGATTAAAAACAAAGTTTTTATATAGAACGATGTTATACAATAATTCTTATACAAAATGACAAAATATGCTTAAGAGCAAACAACAGAGAGCGTGAATTCTTGATATCATTATGTCATAATGCCACCACCTGTAGCATCAACCTACTCGTCACCTGTATTCGATAAAATGGGTCAGACTCCTGAAAGCTTATTAGGTGCAGTGATATTAGACAAGAGAACAAGACTAATAACAATATTTATCATACTTTAAAACATTAGGTTATACCCAAATTGATGAACTGCGGGTTGATATAAGTGGTGTATCATTTCTAGTTTGGACAAACAATGTGAACATCATAACTTTGTTTTGATAATTATCTACATATGAGTACTCATAGAATAAAATTGTAGAAATAACTGAGATCATTCAAGGGTTTATTATTTTGTGTAAATTGATAACCTGAATGATTAGTTGAGTTAGATTCAAAGGAGATGATTTTAAAGGCATAGAGAGAATTCTCCAGTGGCAAAAATAAATGAGGGATGCATCCTTACTTCTGCAGAAGTTTGCGAGAACTACCACCTAGGATAATAATTGGTAGCCCTGTCCCCTAACTCTGATAACCGAAGACGTCGAGCCATTGCCATTCGATGTGTGTAGTTGTAAACAATATTGTTCATCAGAGTTTGTAACTCCTATCCTATCTCTTGATAGAACTCAAGGATGAATGTATGTGTTAGGTATTCTTTTATCCAGCAACTCATTCACCATGCTTTGGTCTTTTAAATTGAATCATGCATCATGCATGTGAAGCGATCATGTATTTGTATGTAATTTTCTTGAAATATGGTGCACTATCGCTCGATGAGGTTTGTCCTAAACCTTCATTCATTCATCAATGGTGTGAGTTTTATGAAAATAATTTTTAAAATAATATTTTTAATGAAAATCAAATGAAAGTCAGACACCAAAAATATAAAAACCAACTCGCACTAGTGGTGGAGTTCGGGTCGATCTCAAGGAACGGGAAATACTTTGTATTCAAACACACAATCTAAACTATGCTTTATTGCCTTGAAAAAGAAAAGAAAAGATTAATTAACTAAATAAACAAGAGAGTGCTACCCCTGCAGAGGGCTTAAACAAATAATTAAAGTGCCTTATTACAAGCCCAAATAAATTAAAATAAAAGAAATCATAATCTAAAATA
This sequence comes from Nuphar pumila, assembly GCF_984573655.1. Lineage (NCBI taxonomy): Eukaryota > Viridiplantae > Streptophyta > Magnoliopsida > Nymphaeales > Nymphaeaceae > Nuphar > Nuphar pumila. Next base: position 107,430,629 of record NC_143255.1, on the reverse strand, counting down.
AAAGAAAAGATCTTCAGTGCTTGAGGCTTTTGTAGTCTTGAGACTTGATTTGCTTCCCTTTATCTTTCCCTCTTTGTTTCCTTTTGTATGGTTTGATAAATCGGAAGGAGAGTTCTGCCTTGAGGGGCTTGAAGGGCATTTCTGAGCGCCTGAAGAGACCACAGAGGGCACTTTGAGGGCATGAAAAGGGGTTCACCGCACATTCGATCGCTCCTTGCAAGAATCAAACACACAAATGCAGCAACCACGAGGAAATCTAAACAAAATCTATTAGTTAATGAATTAAAAATTAGCAAGAAAGCAAGATCTAAACTACACTAAAAGATAGAATAGTGAAACTAACTATCCAACAAACATGTAACTAATTGAATCAACTAATCTATATTAAACAAGAAAGAGACTAACTATAATAAATTAACTAAATACAATCTGACTACGCTAACTAAATCATGGAATTCAAAATGACATTAGCAAAAAACTATGTTGTACTAAAGCTTAATTAACATGAGCTATGTAAAACGTAGTAACGAATAAAAATCAAAACATTAACAAATGAAAATCAAAACACTACTCAGACGGATTATAAGTGGCTGAATAAAACAAAATGAAACAAAAAAAATGTTGCACCTAAAGATTACAAAATGCTAAACCTAAATGAATAATAAAAAAATGATGAACCTACAAAATAAAACCGGTTAATAAACAACCTATTCTAATTACTAAACTAATATTTATAGTTCAAATTAATTTGTTGTTAATTTATTGAACGACTACTCGGTAACATAATGCATGAATAAAAAAATGTAAAACCTAAGCAAACTAAATACTTGATTAAATTACTGAACAACCTATGTCTCACTATGTTAATATTATAGGAATTAATTCAGTACTAACACACAACAACTGTAGGGGTGTGCATACCGTGAACGACTAACATCAATCACGCTGGTATGCGTGGTTGACGCTGGTCCAAAGGTGCAGAACAATATTGCATATGCTGAATCATGAATAACTGGTAGCCTGGGTTTGCGTGATTGAATCACGCAAATCTATGGTACACAATCAGGATATGTAAAGAAAAGAAAATATATGTTGTACAGTTCGATGGTCTTAAAATGAAAGCAAAAATCTCCTACGTTGCTTCACAAAATCATCAAATAAAAAAGAACCAAATATTTCGATAAGAAACAGGATAAATCAGTAAAACTAACATCTACACTGCCTAGATGACATTCTAATATGTAAAAATCAAATAAATAAAATTTATATTACGCTATATGAGGTGAATATGCAGAAAAATAGGAAACATGCAATGATACTAAACTACGGAGATGTGGGAGAAGAAGCAAACTATCGCGGATCGCCTCCGCTAGATTGGATGAGAAGAGAAGGTGGCTAATCCTAGCTGCAAGCAAGTACCTCCCCGACGAAAAGACTGTATTGCCGACGATGAGAAGGGCTAGAAGCAAGAAGAATAAGAGGAGGAGGAAGAAGAAGAGGCAGAGAAATCGACAAGGAGAGAAAGGGAGTAAGAAGAAGAGAAGAGAAGGGGCAAGAGAGAGGAGGGTTTGAGGCTGCTGGAAAAAACGTGTTTCCAGCCCTCAATAAATCTATTTATACTAAAATATTAGGGCTACACGTTTTTCTCAGAAAAACTTCTCTTAATTTTTAGAAATTCTAAATAGTTCTTCTAAGAAAAACGTGTTTTATAAAAAAGGGTTTTTTCTAAACTAATTACAAATTAATTTAGTAAGTCCTAATCTAACTGAGCTACAATTAAGAAAAACTCTAATTAATAAAAACACTAAAATGCAGGGTAGGCTCTGGAAATGTGATTTTTCTCAAAAAAAATAATTTAAACTAAATTCTTGAAAACAACGATAAAGATGAATTTTTAATGCATTTTTATCATGGATCATGCATAAATAAAGATGGACAAAATGCAAATATTAGGTCGGGGGTATATAAATACAATCGAAGTCTATATAGTCAAAGTTTTGCATTTATTTGTTCGAAGAGAAGACACAATTGCGAATACTTGAGTCATAACAGTTTCAACTTATTTAAAGTTTGAACCAGGTTAGAATAGTGTTTCGAATAATACTCCAATAGTTGGAGGTTGCCTGAAAGAAACATACGTAAAATCTTTGATGCATGCGAGCACATGAGTCTTATTTTGTTTGTAGGATAAGCAGCACAAGTGCATGCCAAATATCTCGAATAAGCAAATATAAAACACTTATTTTATTTTAGGAGACATCAGAGGCTTGCAGACTTAAAATCTCGCACGTGATCATTTTGAAATTGAATTAAAAATAAAAGTACACAAAACTGTGACTTTAAATTAAGTGCTTGTATAATTTAAAGTATGTAGGAATACGCAAAATTGTGTCCTCTAAATAAATGCATGTGCAACTTAATAGAGCAATAGTACATAAAACTACATACTTTGAATAATTATATGCATATATATAATTACACGTATATCAAAGCAAAAGGCCAGTGTAAAAAGCAAAAGTATGCGAAACCGCATGCTTAAAATAAATGCATAATTTAAATAGGATAAAATTAAATAAAATTGCATACTTTAAATAATTACATGCGTATATATAATTACATGTATATCAAAACATCATACATCAAAAGGCCATCATAAATAATGCAAAAGTACACAAAATTGCGTATTTGAAATAAAATGTGTAATTCAAAAAAAGATAAAGTATGCAAAACTGCATACTTGAAATAAATGCATATGTATACATATATATAATATTATATTTATATTTGACGTAAATATAAATACATATATATGAAATGTTCAACTGTCATCATCGTATGCAAATTTTCACTGCCTCGGATATAATATGAATGTTCGATGATTCTGTGTGTACGTGTTTAGCTTGCTCATGCCTCATTATTTATGTCGGAGGTATGAAGTCATGTAAATAAGAAAATTTTACCTAACTGTGAAAAGACAGGTTAAAAACCCATTTTTGACAGAGGAGGTGATGATCACATTGCAAGGATCGAACCTGAACCTAGTTTGAGTTGTTCGGTCTGGGACACACTCATTTTGAAACAAAGACCTAAGCTTCACTCGGTGTTGGCGGACCTAGTTAGGCTCGATATAAGAGGCAAAACCCTAAGATCGAGCCTGGCCCAGAAAGAAATGGGATGGGGAGGCTCAGCTCGGCTTGGCTGGGACTCAACCGAGCCAAGCTCAGTTGAGCCCAAGCTGAGTCCATCCCAAAAGGGAGGGGGTTGGCCCCAAGAGGGAGGGGGCTGTCCCCACGCGGTTGAGACGGCTTGGCTAGCAAGTCGATCCCAGCTTGGTTAAAAAAGAGGATAGGGGGGCTTGATGGTTGAGAGGGAGCGGCATTCACCACCCCTCCTAGCCGGCCATCCAAAGGCAACAACAGCATCAGGTTGTTGTTTTTCTAAGAAAAATAGAGGAGAATTAAGGAGGAGCTCACCTGAGCTTCTCATGATGTCAGTGCTCCCTAGAGGTGGCGGCACTGGAGTACGACGGAGCGAGAGCAGAGAGATCTGAGAGAGAGAGAGAGAGATGGTGAATGAGAGAACCCCTCGTACGTGTGTGTGTGTTTTTTGGGTGGCACCGGGGGGGAGGGGGGAGTGTTAAATAGGGTGGGAACGTCAGCTGGGTGGTTTGGATTAGGGTTGAATCCAATTAGATCTAACCCTGATCCAAAGTCTCTTAAGAGAGGGTATGGGTTTTGAGTTGGATCGGGTTGAATCCAACCCCAAAATTATTAGAAAAAGGGCATGTTTTGAGAATTGATTCATCTTTCTGAATCAAATTCTTGATTTATTATGTTTTATCAATATGGATTTACATTTGGATCCAAATTGTTTCTGTGATTGGATCTTATCTTTAATGAATCCAATCTCATGCCTTAAAGGTTTTGAGTATTGCAAATCTCTTTAGAGATTTGGGTTCGAATTATTCTGATCCCGGATTGGGTCCACTAAATATATTCGAGTCTTTTTTATGAGGTTACTTAGATTCAGGTCATCTATTCGATCCAAATCTATCTAACTCGGAAAGTTCAATGAATGCTTCATATTTTGAACGTGTAGTTGGAACTGGGATCTTAAGGGTTTTGATCCCTATGGATCTTCTATCGAGATATAGATTCATATTGAGTTTGTATGCACTAGATACCTTTTTAATATCCAAAAGTTCATCAATTTATTCATGATTAACAAATTTCTCATTAAAATGCCGGGAATAATCTTATAGCATTTCTGAATAACCTAAAAAAATTTCAGACTTTACAAATACAACTTATAGTTATCTCATATAGATATGAAGGTCTAAAGTATATTGTCCTTCATACATGGCCTGCATATCATGTTGAATATTACATAAAACATTTGACGAAAAACTTTTCTAAGAAATTTTGTTCACCACTTAGTGCACTTTGGTGAAGTGCATCTCGCACAACCACGAGACGACAATGCAATTATTTTCTTCAAAAAAATTGAGAGCAAGACAGATACATACAATTATGTTGTTACTGATGTGAAAATTGAAACACCAAGCTAATTCCCTTAATTCATAAATACAAGATATGAGTGCTTTATGTCTAATATAGTAGAGAACTTTAATTCATAAATTTTTGCCATGTGTGAAAATCCCCTAATTCTTCTTATTGAAAGGCTTCATCTCATGTTGAAAAAAGTTATTGATAAAAGAAAGAATACCGGGCAACATATGCTAGGTGTTGTGGTGTCAATGGTAAAATAAAAGCCAGATGAATTGAAAAGAAAAACATGATAATTGTGTGTGCAAGTAGTAAATTGCTACTGACATTGGTACGAAGTTTGTGATCGATCTCATGATTACAATGTTGATCTTGATAAGCAAACATGATCTTGTGAAGAGTGGTAGGTTAGCAGGAATCCATTTGAATATGCAGTCACATGCATTTTTTATGAGGGCAAGCTATCAGAGGATTATTGTGACAAGTTATTCACAATTGTATCGTATTTAGTTGTATATAATATGTATTATTCATTCTGATGGTGAATAATATCTCACACATCGCTCCATCGACTCTTATACTTGTTTATCTACTAAAAGTAGTTCGTAAAGCAAAGATGTTGTGCCATACAAGTGTAGTGTATATAATGAGGTTGGCCACAACAGGCAGAAACATTAATAACAGTGAATGCAATGTTTGAACAAATTTAGTATTGAATAAATGAAATAGATGCAATGTATGAGTAGATTTAATTTTTTTTAATGAATGAAATGAATACAGTGTATGGGCATGTTCACTTTTTTTGAAAGAATGCAATGTATAAGTATGTTCATTTTTTTAATGAATGCAATGTATGAGCATGTTCATTTTTTTAATGAATGCAATATATGAGCAAGTTCATTTTTTTGAATAAATGAAATAAATACAATGTATAAGCAAATTTATTTTTTTGAATGAATGCAATGTATGAGAACATTTATTTTTTTGAATGAATGCAATGTATGAGAACATTTATTTTTTTTAATGAATGCAATGTATGAGAACATTTATTTTTTTTAATGAATGCAATGTATGAGCAAGTTTATTTTTTTTAATGAATGCAATGTATGATCAAGTTTATTTTTTTTTAAATGAATGAAATGAATGCAATGTATGAGCAAATTCAGTTTTAAATGGATGCAATGCATGAGCTGATTTAGTTTTGAATGATTGTAATGTAAATGTAAACTTGTGAGGATGAGAAAGTTTGCATAAAATAGGCGGACAATGACCAATATTTGCGAAGATGAGGAAATTGATGAGTTATATGCAAACTTAGTCCAATATTTGCATAAAATATATGACTAGAAATGAGCCCTTGCAGAGGATGTGATTTCACCTCAATCATAGAGAGGGTTTACGAACAAAATCAGTAACACGACCACCATTAAGAAGTAAAAGAACAAAACCCCTTATGTTAATCCTTTTCAATTTTAATAATTAATGACCCTATGCGGCGTAGTTTGCTAAACCCTCTAATATTGAACTTTGTTCTATGAATATTTGTAACATGTAAAATTTTTAATGAATAGAATGAATATATGTATGAGCATGTTCATTTTTGAATGATTGAAATGAATATATATATATATATGAGCATATTTATTTTTTAATGAATATAATAAATATAATAAACAAATTAATGAATATATGTATAATCATGTTTAGTTTGAATGAATTAAAAAAAGTTGTATCACACCCTCTAACTAAAAGGTAGATTTACATAATTTTTTTGATATAAAATATAGGTAAAAATTAACTAATATTTGTGATGATGAGGAAGTCTGCATAAAATATATGCGAGAATGAGTAAGTTCACATAAAATATAGGTGAAAAGGTAGATTTGTACATTTTTTTTGCAAACCTCATGAATTCTGCATAAATTATAAGCAAAAAATGGCCAATATTTACGACGATGAGGAAGTCAATATAAAATATATGCGAGGATGAATAAGTTTACATAAAATATAGACAAAAAGGTAGATTCACACAATTCTTTTTGTGGGCCTTACGAAGTTCACATAAAATATAGGTGAAAGTTCGCCAATATATGCGACAATTAGGAAGTCCGCATAAAATATATGGGATGATGAGCAAGTTTGTATAAAATATATGTAAGGATAAGTGTGTATATATTTTGTATGTACTTTCTCATCCTCACAAATATTAGGCATTTTTTATTTATATTTTATGCGGGCTTTGTGAGGTCTTCTTGATAGAATATATAAGGACTTTGTATTCCTCACATAAAATATACGTGAACTTTTTTGCATTTATTATATTCTTTTAAAAAATAGAATCACTCATACATTGTATTAATTCTATTTATTCACAAAATCAAGTTGCTCATACATTACAATTATTTCATTCTTTGAAGTTGTTCATACATTGCATTCATTTCATTCTTTCATAAAATATAGTCGTTCATGCATTGTATTCATGTTATTTTTATATAAATTGAATGAATAGTAATACATTGCATTCATTCTATACTTTTATAAAATGAAGTTACTCATACATTTCATGAATTATACTCTTTAACAAGAATGATGCTTCTTATTGCCTATTTGATGGGGAGAAAACAAAGTACATGTAGAGGTAATTCCATCTCTTGGTCATCAAGAATATTGCATATCACTGCTTCCTATCTCACTCATACTATATGATTGAGCATCGAGTGTGAAATATGTTAACTCTATGTTGATGGGGAGAAAACAAAGTATGTGCAGAGGTACCTCAATCTCTTGGGTCTCAAGAATGTTGCATATCACCACTTCATATCCCATAAATACCATGTGATTGAACACTGGTTATGAGATACATCAACTCTATGTTGATGAGGAGAAAGTACAATATATCATCGATTCTACATCATCATCATTCTCATTCTCTATGATGAGAATGGGTTGCAGATTTTATTTTCAATACCACATATACCATAATATGTCTTTTACTGAAAAGACTCATCATCGATGATTTTCCGTCGATAAAGCATTGTCGATGTCCTTGAAAAAATAGTCAGAATTTGAATTGATTGGAGACCACAAAAACCCTAGATTTTGTGAAACCCTACCTTTGCTTTTATAATATGCTTGTACATATCGCATTCTATAGGTATTATATATATGCAATTTTACTATGGTATTTGTGAAGTTACTATCATAAGGGTGTTCACAAAAGTTGTTTTTGTGTGTTTTTTAAATATCGAAAAAAAAAATTGTGAACATACATTTAAGTGAGGGTTAGAAAAAGGGAAAAAAGAGGTCTGTACGGTTTTTTGCGATTTTGGTATAAAATATATGCGTTTACTAAGGTATTGTGATTTTACGATTAACAGAGAAGACAACGTAAATAACATAATGTTTTGCGTGCATCATGATGTCTGCAAAAAAAAGTGTGGAACGCTTTTTAAGTAGGAGTTTACGATACCCGATAAGCTTGCACAAACTTTGTCAGTTTCACACATGCGAAGGGTAAAAAGGTCCTAACAAAGTTGGTTATTTACGATTTTGGTCATCAGACATATTCAACAAATTGTAAGGTTTTTAAGAAAATGCATCATTTTTGCCATATAGTATGGTTATTTTTAGTTTTGAGTATTATGAGATGATGTTTGTTACCCTTAGTAAAAAACCATAGTATTTTAAAAAAAATGGTTGGAACTGACAAATCAACGGATTACAAATCAAATTTTCAACCCTCTAAAATTATACTTTTACATTAAAAAAATAAGATTCAAGTGTGTGTTCTTACTGTTTTGGTCATGCTGAACACATCTTTGGAGTTGGTTTTGGTAAAAACAACCTTGCACTATGAGTTTTAAGAGACTCCCCCTAACCGACCAAGGTACCAAACCTATGTCACATAGGTGCGGGTGCGGCGATGTGGCACTTTAAAAAAAACTTGGGTGCGGGGGTGCGGGAAGGGTATATAGATATATATAATTTTTAACAGTTTTAAGTTAACACTGTATGTGTGTGCATTTATGTATATATATAATATAAATAAAAATGAACTTCATTAGGGTTAACTGAATTTACTTTTAGATAAAAATGGACCTCAGTGTGGTTGACTTCACCAAACACAAAGGAAGTTGTGTCCTAAGTGTTGCACCCTCCTGGGTGCGGGTGTGCCCTGTTAGAAGAGTGACATAGTACCAAACGTTCTCTTTTTCTACCATTTTGGGTGTGATAGGTGGGCTTAGTGAGGAAAAATGATTGAACCCAACAAACAATTTGGTAGCTCTACAGATGGGATCATGTCACACTGTATTCTAACGCGGTCAAACATGAAGAACAGCCGGTCGATCAGATTGAGCCTATGCCCAGTTCAAGCCAGCCTGGCCCGTCTAGGCCCATGGACCTAGTTCGGGCTACAAGTATACACAACCAACTTACTAACTTGGTTATGGATATGATTATGCATGTTCTTTTAAAATTTTCTTTTACTAGAATTAAGTTTAAAAGCTGGGTTTTTTTTTATTTACACCAACAAAATTTTTAGTGTTTTATGGTCATTTTTAAACAGGTGTATTTTTGAATGGATCAGACACATAGCTGGATCACGCTTGATCTGAATTTAAACACTGAAAATATGAAATAGATCTGAATCCGTGTATGCATTCAAATACGAGATCCGATGAAGCAGATTTTTTTTTCATAACAAGAAACCCTCGCCAGAGCAAGAAAAATCCTGGATAGTGCCCCACGACCACCTTGCCTTAGAAAGTGTGGTAAATCAAGACAAAAACAAGCGGTTTTACATGTAAAACCAACAAACAAATAGGATTTGATCTGGGTCCGAACATAGATCCAACCTAAAATACATAAATTGAATTTTATTCAAATCCGAAAACATTATAATTTAATGAATCTGAATCCCAATCCAACGGTGCATGCTAATCTTAATTAAGGGCTTTCTTTCTAAAGATAAACTCTTAGTGACATTGTTTTTTTTCTTTTTGTAAATATCAGCAGCCAATCTCTCGGCAGATTCATGCATTTCCGACAAAGAATCTAATTAAAAAATTAAAAACCAATTATTAATTATTTTTTACAAAGGAAATTAAATAAATAAATAAATAAATAAATAAACTTGTGAGATTTACCAAAAAAGATGGCCAGGTAAATACCTCACTATTTTTTCAAAATATCGCCGATATTTGAAGTGTTGAGTTGGAATCGGATATCAGAACAAAACGGATCCATTTGAACACCGAAAAAAAGCAAGGGCAAACTCATCCTTTAAAAAGAAGATTGGGAGTAGGGGTGTCAATCGGGTCGGGTTGGCGGGTTGGCAGGTCAGCATACCTCAACACGAACCTAACCCGTTTATTAAACGGGTCGGTTGTGGCAAACATGAACCTAACCTATTTATTAAACGGGTAACCCGACACGACACAGTTAACTCGTTTAATAATAGGGTTGACGGGTTAGCGGGCGGGTTGGTGGGTCGGGTTCGGGTAAACGGGTTGGCGGGTGGGTTCGGGTAAACGTGTAAACGGGTTGGAGGGCGGGTCGGATAAACGTGTTAGCGGGTCAGGTTCGGGTAAACGGGTTGGTGGGCGGGTTCGGGTAAACGTGTAAACGGGTTGGAGGGCGGGTCGGATAAACGTGTTAGCGGGTCGGGTTCGGGTAAACGGGTTGGTGAGCGGGTTCGGGTAAACGTGTAAACGGGTTGGTGGGCGGGTCTGGTAAACGGGTTGGCAGTCGGGTTGGTAGATCGGGTTCGGGTAAACGGGTTGACCCACCCTCCTAACCTGTTTATTAAATTTGTCAGCCGGCTTGGCATACCCCTAACACGAACCCGATCTGTTTAATAAACTGGTTAGATGGGTCGACAACCGGAACCCGGCTAAGAAACGGGTTGCCACCCCTTGGGAGAGTCTTTTGGGAAACTTCGTCTACACAATTGCCTAATTTTCCAACTTAAATTACAACATCTGCCCTCCGGTTCTTCTATAAATAACCATTCTAGGCATGCCTTAGCGTTGTTTCGGAGGGTCTTCTTCTCTTACCTCCGAATTAGGGTTCGTGCCTTTTTCTTCCTTCCGCGTGAGAGGCTGCATTTTTTGCTCGAATCTCAGTGGAAGGCATCTAGAAATCTCAGATACCATAACCGAACGATCATATTGGCCCTCAGAAGCGCCTGATCGGAGCGTATTAGGGTTAGCGTTTCTCGGCCGGATTCTTGAGTATTCTTGCATTGGGTTCTTGATCTTGGGAGAGGAAATCCTTGCGAAACAGAGGCGTTGTTTTGATCGATTGGGTTTTTGCTTGGAGAGGTTGCGTCGCGTTGAATTGGGTTGTTGGTAACGGAGAATTTTGATAGAGGAGATCTGTTGTTGTTGGGGAGGGGGTTGGAGTTTCTTTTTGAATAACAATGTCTCGTTGTTTTCCCTACCCGCCGCCTGGGTTCTTAAAGAGCAGCGGCGAGGGGACGGTCGTTAAGGTTTGTGGATGGAGAACCGCCTCTTGAATCTTTGTGTGTTTTGCTTTCTCCCCACTGTTTCTGCTAGCATGGTGGCGTGAATCTTTCAGTTCGTGGTTTCTTGTTTTTCTTTATGTATCCGACGAATATTGATGTCTGAAAGTGTGAAATATGTGTGCTAGGTGGTTTTATTCTTGCGTCGTATGGGATCTTTTGATTTTTTTGAGAGAAAGAAAATTCGGTTATAAAAGAAAATAGAAATTTGTGAGTACGGGAAGTGAACAAACACTCCATTAAGTCATTAACATACAAAGGCATGATATCCTGGGCGTAACGTGCAAAAACCATTCAATCTTCCTGTAGACATAACTAGAAAAAACAGATCACTTGGAGAACTTCACCCATTTGATTTTCATGGATGAATTTGGATTTGGATTTTTGTTTATGGCCGGTGGTTGCAAGAGATGAGGCTAATCGAGGTGGCTTTTGCAAAATTTTCAAGGTTTCAAGTGTTTTGGTTCATAATCTTTTGTGCTTTGTGTTCTTTGCTTAGGATGGTCCTTGCTGCATGTGGTGTTTGGGGCAATTATTTGCATATTTATAAGGGGTGTAAAGATGTAAGATCGCAGCAATTAAGATCTGGTTGGCTTCCTCAAATAGCCAAAAACGATATGCAGATGTGGTTCAGGATTGTAGTGTCGCATGTTTTCAAACTTGCAGAAAGGGAAACACTCTTGAAAAATATAATCATGAGAGAGAGACTTATGTCCGAAACTTGACTTGGGTTTTCCTGAGTTGGCATGAAGCTTGATTTAGATTGATCTGAGAGAGAACACAATGAGCCATCTTGGCCTTGACATTTTCTGCTACTTGCTCTATCATATTCTGCGTTAATTCTCTGATCTTCTGTTCTGAGTCCCTGCATACAGTAAGCTGTGGAGGCTAGAATTATTGCTCAGTTCATCAGAGATGATTCCTGAATATACATTTAAGTGGATTATTGCTGTTTAGCATTTACATATCTATATATGAACCTTTCACTGTGCAATCATGCTCCAGTTGCAAGTCTAAATTGGCCTATAACACTAACTGCCCATCCCTCCCTCTTATGTTCAGTATTGTTGTCGCAAATATTGCTGCCATTTTGAATTTCTTGCAATTTTCACGAGAAATACACATACCATGAAAATCTAAATAGAACCACAAGAAATTTGCAACGTTATCTGTGTGTAATATGACATGCTAATATGCTATTATCGTGATTTTTATCATTTTATTTTATTTTTTTATATTTTTCACTATCTGTAATTGTACTGAGATTTGGTAATGTTTTTCTGAAAAAAAAATCCCATATATCATGAGATTTTCCCTTGCCAATAAGAGTTAGATAATGAGATCTATGACTATGTTCAACACTTTCCCTTAGGCCCTGTTTGGAAACTGGTAGCTCGGATGGGAGTTTTAATGCATTTGGTAAAAACTTGGTCAAACTACCTTAGTGGTGGATGTTTGGAAATTAGTAGCCGGGATGAGAGTTTATGCATTTGAGATGAGAAGTGAGGTCCTCTTACCTTTGTATTTATACTAATGAATGGATTTGGTAACTACCACCTCCTGGAGGTGGTAGCTGCCACCTTTTCAAATGCATAAACTGCCTCCGACTACCAGTTTCCAAACGGAGCCTTAGTTTTTCCATAATATCATTATAATATTAGGATTCTTTTAAATATCGGTTGCCTGTGTGTGTGTAATGCACTGTCACATATGAATTAAAGCTTTAAGTAGAGATATGTGATCATCTCTCTCTCTCACTCTCTCTCTCTCACACACACACACATATGCAGGCAATCAATGCTGTTTCTTTGCCTTCTCTTTTGAAGGCTGTAGCTCGTTTACTAGAAACTTAGGACCCCTTGGCAAAGAGTTGATGTTTGTAGAACTTCGTGTGATGGATTCAACATATTTTTAATATACTTTATTAGCAGGTATGGGTTGTGGGAATTGCATTACCTCTATATGTGCATATTGTGTGGGTTTTCATATGGATCTCATTAATTCCATGTTCTCTATGGAAATTTAAAGATACAAGCTAAAAGCTGTATAAGATGCAATATTTTCTAGAACTGACATGCTTATGCTTGGTGCATGCCTTTCTGGGATTTCTTCATCCATGCATATATACATCTCTGCACTGCTGAATGGTTTATACCAGAGTTACCAGAAGCGCCTAGGCAAAAGGGGAAGCGCGCTTCCCCGAAGCGCGCTTCGGAAGCGCGAAACGTCACGCTTCCGAAGCGTGAGGGGAAGCGTCCCCCTTTTTTGGGAAGCGCGCTTCCCTTTTATGGGAAGCGCGTCCCCCTTTTATGGGAAACGCGCTTCCCATAAATGGGAAGCGCGCTTCCCCCACGCTTCCCCCTCGCTTCCCCATTTTTTTCATTTTTTCGCTTCCCTTCGCTTCCTAGGTCGTTTCCGAGACGGTTCGGAATTTTCTTCTAAGTGGTCCCACGCTTCCCCGCTTCCTAAATTTTTGAAAGTGCCTCGCTTCCCGCTCCCGCTTCCCGTATCGCTTCCCGCTCCCGCTTCCTCGACTGGTAACTCTGGTTTATACCATCTTTTTTATGGAAAATAGTTGGCATGCATCTTTGCTGCCGATATGCATTTCCTCACTCACTATTTGTTGCCTTGTTCTTTTTGTCTGGTGCTGGCTCTTTTATGTAGAGCATTACTTTGAACAATTGTATTGTGTTTGATTCTAATGACAATGGTTTATTTTCTCACTCTTAGATGCTTATGCACTGGGCACCACTGTTACTGTACAGACTTCAACTCTTTTCTGTTGCTTGTTAGTGCAGTGGGTTAACAATGTTTAGCGTTCGATCATGTCTTTGCTTCTGGGTTACGTCTGTTACGCCCATGAAAATGGATAGTATTCATGACTGTCCTGTTTTATCTGTTACATACTGTCTGTCCTGCACTAAATGATCAGTCCTACAGCATATTATAACCTTGATCAATCTGTTAGACCTTTGATTCTTCATGTGGTTGTCAACTAAATGATCAGTCCTACAGCATATTATAACCTTGATCAATCTGTTAGACCTTTGATTCTTCATGTGGTTGTCAACTTGTCGTTTGGATGCTGCAACCTACATCTTACCCAAGTTTCTAATTTGTTGAAGCTGTACGTTTGTAGGCTTTATTTTTTTGGGGTTCTTTCTTTTAACCGCGGTCAGTTAAAGACAACCCATATTATGTACATTATCCGTGATTGACTGGCCTATATGGTCAAACCCACGTTGTTCCTGATTTTACCTTAAGTTTGTCTGTGCTATAAGCCTTTATCCTATCCTTTTACTATGGAACAATGCAAAAATTGTTGTGTTGTATAAGATCAGAATAGACTACTTTTTTGAAGCCTAAATGCTCTTTGCAATTCATGTTTGCTTTCTTGGTTTGCATGCTTCATTGAGTTTGTATTTTGGAACATCTTTTTTATCCCCTTGCTGTCTGTCTTATTTGTTTATTCAAAAAATTGTCATAAATGCTGTGAATCGAGCAATCTTCAAGTTTCTGGGACCTTGTTATAATATAGAAAATGTCATAATGGTATAAAAATACTGGATCATGATTACTTGTGTAGAATTTTCTGGCAGCTGCAATAAGTTTCAGGCCTTATTTCTCTGTGCTACATCGTAGCTATGTTTACTGATGAGCCTTCTTTCTCTCTGAAGGTCCAGAAAGAAAAGGACAAGGACAAGGAGAGGAAAGAGAGAAAGAAAGATAGGAAACACAAGGAAAATGGTTATGGGGAAAATGGGATGGTTAAAGAGAAAAAGCATCGAGAGCATAAGAGGCACAAACATGAGAGGAGCAAGGAAAAACATGAGGGAGGAGATTGTGCAGAGAGAAGAGAAGACAAAAACGAACAGATGGAGAAGAGTAGCCTTACGGAAGAACATGGACAGCCAGTCGGTACTCGAAACTTCTCTGATTCTTTTGACAGCGCTCATTGCAGAGGCAAGCGACCTCACAATGATTTGAGCGGTCCATGCGAACCCTCTTCCCACAAGAAGCAAAGAACCACTTGTGATGCTGGTGGCACACATGGTGAGTGTTCTTGTGTTGGTATTTTCCTTCTCTCTCCTGTTCTCCATGGGCAGTGCCGCCTCTCACCCACGTTCACTTACCTTTCCTCCTTGAATTATTGTAACAAGGCCTCTGGATTCGGTTGCATGTCCTGAAAAGCAGTGAACAGCAGCAACCAAGCAAGCAGGCCTCTTCAAATGTGCCTGCAGCTCTGCCTCAAGTGCTAGAAACCAAGCAAGCAGGTGTTGGTGCTGTCAATATCGAAGCCCAATTTAAAGATGGAACCAGTGATTGGTTCCCTCCATTGCCGCCGATGCCAAGTGAGCCAACTGGGCCTGATAGCCTGGAATGGCTTTTTGAGAAGCGTTGTATACATGAAGCCAAACCCTGCGAAGCTAACCGAGGGTCAGGTGAAGACATTCCTGAAATCTGGTCACACGCTTGTTACTTGCCATCAGCCAGCATACATGCACTCCCATACGTGCTCCCTTATTGACTGTTTAGGTAGCTGATTTACTTTCTGAATAGAGTTGTAAATACACACAGAAGTGCGAGAATTTCAGGGAGTATACTAATAGGTGATGTTTTACTTCCTAGGACAGCTTTTCTGCTGTTCTTGTGGACGAGAGGGAGGGGGAGTTCATGTGTTTGTCGACAGGTTTACCTTTTTGAATACTCCCTTTTTGTTTCCTTCGTTCCAGGTGAGTCTGTGGGATGGTAGGTGAAAGTGTACAAATGATTTTGTAATCCATCAATTTACAAATTTTTAGCTTCAAAGGGATGTGAACCTCACTACAAGATGAAAACTCTGTTGAGCGATATATTTACCTAACCTTGTTGAGAAACGCTGGCGGTCTGCCCCCCCTGACTTCTTGAACCAAATTAAACTAAAAGTGAAAATTCACTCATTCCATAAATGGGCCTCGTATTTTTTAATTTCCAGGCGTGTGACCTCTGTTTTCCTGAAAATTCTCAAACAAAGGCTTACTTTTATTGCTGTTTATTAACCTAGGTTAAATCATAGGTTAAATTACAGTAACAACCTTCATAATTAACAGTTCAAAACTGTTGACAATACAGGAAACACCAAGATCACATTTTTCCAAGATCATGGATGTTGACCTGAGGCAGTTTCCAGCAAATGTTGTGGCTCACCTCAGGAATTAGCATTACAGTCTGATCCACTGCATC
This sequence comes from Nuphar pumila, assembly GCF_984573655.1. Taxonomy (NCBI): domain Eukaryota; kingdom Viridiplantae; phylum Streptophyta; class Magnoliopsida; order Nymphaeales; family Nymphaeaceae; genus Nuphar; species Nuphar pumila. The sequence continues at coordinate 107,414,378 of NC_143255.1, read as the reverse complement.
AATGATGCATCGTTATTTTTTGAGGACATTTACAAAATCCAGATGGTATATTTAGTAACACTGGTGTGATTCTCTCTGTCGCCCGTTTGCCCCTGGCAAAGGCACCCTTGCTTAGTTTATAAAAGCATGAAAACAAATGAAAAACAAGAGGCCATGTAAAAAGAAGTTCAACTCTATCTAAGCTCGACGAAGAAATTCATTGAAGCTTCTGGATGAATCTCAATTTAAGAACTTCATTTAATCCAGAATCACCATTGATGCTCGTGAATGAGTGAGTTGATTACTCTCTACATCCACAAAATTTACCGTCTCACTCTCTCATAAACTCATTGATGCAATGACCACAGATCCCCTTTGCCTATCGGGGAGCACCCCCATCTTTCACCTCACGGCAAGGGACATGCACCCGTGGGTTTTGAACTCAGGACGTTCCTTCAGCTTGCTTGGTGACATTTATCAGAAAGTTTCTTTTTTCTTTGATATGGGTTTTCGCTCAAGCAAGGAAGTTCCTTTAAATATTTTGAAAAAAAGTTTTCCTTGAGAAAATCTGAATGAATAAAGCATGAAATTGGAAGGTTAAAAATTATAGTTTAAGTTTTAAGAATACAGATAAAAGCAGCATATCCTGTTTCCTATTTGATCTTTTGTTAAAGTGCCGTGATGAAAAAGATCTGACAAGTGGAATTTGTGGGTGGTGCTATTGAGTAAGAAAAAAAAATCGGGATAAGACTAGCAAAACAAATGCTATATTTGGGTATATTTAAAATTAAATTTAAGTATATATTTCTTTACTCTCTCTGTGTGACGTCATCATGAATAGGCTTAGGTTTGAAAAACAAAAAATGGCTACATCATAGAATTTATTATTATTATTATTTTTTTTAGAAAGGCTGCTGACATCAAACCTATACTAATTTACTTCAAGACCAAATGTTTGGTTACATCGATTACTGCTAAGTTGCTTTGCCAACGCGGTTAAGAAGATGATCAAACAACTTTAAGTTGATGCAAGTCCTATAAGAATGCCTAGTAAATAATACTTTTTATATTTTTCACATTGAAACTCGGGTCGGACTTGAGTCTGGTATGAAATTTTACAAACCATACCCGGTTCCATATACTAATTAGTTCCTTTGGGTCTAACTCGAATTCTAGTTGATCCATTCGAAGGTCTGCCAACATGTGCTTAGCGTTTCCCCCTTAACCTAGAAAACTAAAATTTAAAAAAAAAAAAAAACTGATTTATCAACACATAACCGCCTAATTTTTTTATTTAGAATTTTGTTAAATGATTCTTAGATGAGGCTCTTTTTTTACGACGAGGAACCTCACCAAATCGAGGAAAACCCCAGGTGGGGCCCCATGGCTACCCTGGCTTGACATTTTTAACATTTTTTTTGCATTTACCAATATTTTTTCAAAGACACCTTTTTTAACATATTATCTTGCTTGATTATTCCTAGAACAATATTTGCGATTATGATACATAGCCAGTAGTGGTTGTTTTCTTGGTGGGTTTGGCAGTTTGTGCATATATAAAACAATCGTAGTGTATATACACACATGCACACGAAGTATTGTCGATCAAACCACCATGGGTATGGTTTTAGGCAATCTCAACATAAAATTGTTCTTGACATATTTGGACATTCAAAGACCCCGAGGGATTCGCCCACATGGTCTCAGGCTTGTGGAAAGGGAGGTCTCCTCCTATCCTGAGTTCGAATCATCCATCATATGGGCACTTCCTTCCACACCCATGTTTTTTTACACCTCCATCCCGGCAATTGTAGGCATGACAAGCTAAGACCAGCATGGCTAAGTCTCAAATCCGGCTGAGGTCTCTTGGCTTAACAAAAAAAAAGGAGGTTTGGAGATTCAAGGCCATAGTAAGTGGCCCCAAGAGAGTTTGGCGCAGTGGGGTGGGGCCTTGGCTGCTAGACAGGCAGTCAAGGTTTGATCGACATGGATGTTTCCTCTTTGCACAAGGGCAGGGGTCCTAGCCTCAGAGTTTTACGCTGCCGACACGACGACCGACCGTATGTATGTCAGGCTGAGCCAGCACGACCAGGTCTTCGTGCCGGGTGCAGTTTCATCAGGTTATATATTAAAAAACAAGGCCATAGTAAGTGCATATTAATAACAAGAATGATGGAATTCTCAATAACAAGAATACAAGGATGATTTTATTTGAAAAAGAACCACTAGTATCTCATGTCTGTCATCTATTGATGAGCCTTATTCTTAGCATATTGGTATGTATATATAAATTTATTCAGCCCATTGCATACTTCTGGGTCCAGCTCCTAGCAGTGGCCTCATATTTGAATCTATCAGTTTTGCACAAGTGTGCAATCTCAGGGACAAGAGGATCATCAGGGTTGGGGTCAGTGAGCAGTGAGCATATGGAAAGAAGAACCTGCATTCACCAACAAAGACAAATAAATCATTCAAGCAAGATATTGGTTGTGCATTTTATGGTGAAACGGGGGAGGTATCCAAACCAAGTGCTACCTTTGATATGGTGAGTGCAGGGCTCCATTGCTCTTTCAGAATGTCCAAACATATGTTCCCATTACTGTTTATGTTTGGATGGAAGACTTTTGTCCTAAAAGCAACCTGCCAGTGCCAACAAAACCATAGTCAGAAATCTCATTCTCGGGAAAATATCGGCTAGGAAAAATCTAGTTTTTCTTAGGAACATATATGTAATAAATATAAAAGATATAAAAATAGAAATACAAATACAAATAACATGAAAAACACTGTAAAAAGCATTTTTATTTCATAAGTATCGGGCTAAAAACGTACTTTCATATTTGGTGATATTTTGAAAAAATAAACATATTTTTCTATAATTTATATTAGAATTTTATAAGGTTAAAAATGTTAGGATTGCCCTGTTACAGTAATAATCACAACACTGGCAGCAGCAGGAAAGGTACCTTTGGTGGTTTGAAGGGATAATCTGGAGGGAAATGGATGGTAACAAGGAAGAGACCTCCAGAGTAAGGACTGTCATTGGGCCCCATAATGGTTGCTTGCCAATGGAACATGTCATCTGCAACAGGACCTACATAACACAAAAAACATAAAAAGAGCATCAAACTCAAATGCCCAACATCCACAAACCATGAAAACTACATACTGAGATGCCACCCAATTCAAAACATGAGGATCTTCACTACACCTGCACTGCAAGAGGTTGGAGGGTCTCTCTGCAAATCCTTCAATTCTTTGATAATTCTCTTGGAGGCCATTTTCCCAGCTATTGTGAAAGAAACCCCTATTATTTTTTTGGGGAGGAAGGAGAAGATATCACAAGAAAAAGATGATTTGAAAGCACACAGACAAAGCAGGCAGGGTGGTGGATATATAGAGGAGGATGTGGGGGGCAACCAACAAGGGACATTGAGTCTTATTCAAAGTGGGTCAGAGAATATATGCCATGAAAAGTAAAAGCACCAAGGCAAGATTCTGTACGCGTTTGTATGGTGTCATATTTGAATAGAGCATGACTAGAGATGAATGAAATGTCAGAAAAGTCATGGAGATAAAAAAAAAAAAGTATGCAAAATGAAAATTTTACTTGGTATTATTGTCTTGAGCTATCAAGTCAACTGACTGCCTCAAAAATCTGAGAATATACACATTCCGTTTTAGGGATGTCAATAGATCGGATTTTATCCAATATCTCATCGGACCCTACTCAGTTTAGTAGGATTTGGTAAGTTAAACGATATCCGATCATAATTAGATGTGGATATGGTTTTTAGTTTTTGCTACCCAATCTGACAAATATACAGATTTGATTCACATCTGAATCTCATTACATGTAAAAAAAAGCTGGATATCGTATGAGCTTTTGATCATCCGAATTTGATTTGAACACTTCTCCACCAACACCGTCACCATTGTCATCACTATTGCAATATAATAACAAAGGCTTAGTTGTGAAAGAACAATGAAACTTCGTTAGGAAACCTAGTTGTTATAGGACTAGTGAAACCTAGTGGTGGTGATGGAGATGGTAGCAATGATAATAATGGTGATGATGGTGGCAGTGGTAATGATAATTATGATAATGGCAACGGTGGTGGTGGTGGTGGTGGTGATGGATGATGATGGTGATAATAGTAATGAAAATGGTGATGGTGGTGGTGGTGGTGGTGTTTTGAGTCCTTTTCGAATTAAAATTATGTTCAAATGTATTTTTGCCTTCAAAATGATATCCTCGTTAGAAAGATAACATTCAAATAAGATAAAAATCATGTCAATCCAATATTTCAATCCAAAGTTATGACAAAAAAAATGTCCCAAGTAGGGGCTTATTTTGAGTATATTTTTTACCACCAAAACTATCAAATTTGGTTTAAACTTAAAAGATGAATTATTCAACGCACCAAATCCTGCCTTAATCTAACATTCAGATACCAAATCTTGCCTTAATTTAACATTCAGATATGAAGTTATGACCAAAACAAGTTAACTTGTCAAGCCTTTTTTAACTTGTTGCTAACAACAATTAGGGATTGTTATTAAGAGCGGCTAATGGCACAAGAATTATCGTTAACAACTCTTGAATTGTCATTAGCAGTTTTCTAGATTGCCATTAGGAGGGTCCAAAAACCATGAATTATAGTTAGGAAACCCCAATGTATTGTTAGCTCTTTCTAATGTATTGTTAGCACTATTTTTGGTTAGTGACATATATAGTTAGTATCTCATTTAGTCCATTTAGTCCAAGTTCATGCGCCAATTGGAGATAGACTTCTATAAATATCTTATCTCTATCCTAAACTCTAAAAAACTTCATTCATTGAACCCGTACTACATTATGAAATCTTATAAACTCATCTTACCTATTCATTTATCTCAATTTCTTAGCTCCTAAGCTAGATAACTCTGGCCAATTACAATGAGACAACAAAACCTCGAATCAATAGAATTATGCTATGTTATTAGAACCCAAATCTAAATATTCATGTTCAAGCAATTTAAGATCCATATTCAAACCCACTTAGAAAACTATAAATAGTGGCATAGTCTTCCTAGGCCAACATATAGAACCGGAGTAAGGAGACCCTACTGCACTGAAAGCCCACCCTAGCCTAGGTCAACCCTACTCTGCTGAGCCAACTATCCTAATTCTAGGTTCAATCCCAGGGTCCACCCTATCGAACCCAAACTTATCTAAGCTGAAGACTTGTAGGGGTGTTGCTGGATTACCAGCACGCTCGTCATTATCATAGGAAATGACTATCTAAGCTCAAGGTGAGACTCAGTTTCTCTATATTTTTTATTCTATTTATTTTGTTTATTTTATTATAAGAATATGAATTTATCTAATGTATACCATTTTTGTTGTCTGTGATTTTTCGAGCCTTGATGGTGGCTCCACCATCAAACTCACATTTCTTTTAAGATTCTTATATGAGGTACAAGTTACTTGCAAGCTAAAGCTCAGTCTTGAAGTTGTTGATCCTTGCTCATCGGAGGAGGAAATGAGCATTACTTAAGAGTTGATCCCATATCTCGTGTCTTAAATTCGGATCCAATTTTTGTATCCAAACATTTTTCGCAATACTCTTGTTTTGGTTTTCAAAATTTAAGGATTCACAAGACATCCCTTGTCCCTCCTGCTCCCGACCTTCCACATTAAAGTTGCCTCAACTTTTACATTAATGTTGTCTGGTATGTCTTCTTCCTTCCCACGTCTCACACATCTATATACATTCTTGTAGCATGTGCTCATTTGCATTGAATTGAATACATGTGTGACTACTTGTCTTCTCCGTAGACGTAGGCAAAACTGTCAAACCACATAAATTGTTGATATCTTTTCGTGTATTGTGTTGGCTCTAGAAGATTTCCATTTTAACATGGTATGAGAAAATGAAACCCTTTGAAGATTATTTGTCACCATATCAGTTGCTGGCTGTGATAATTAAGGACCTAGTTCTCATCACTGCATCTCCTTCAACCTTCGATCATGCGCTTGTTAGCCTGCATTAGCACCAACAACCTCTTTCTACCATGCTTCGTGTCATGGACGAAAAGGATAGCCAAAGTAGTAATGAACACAAAACTCAGGTTGTACGTAAAATAGTGGTTAAAGAGCAAAATCCCATGCTCAAGATCACCATGATACCCCCTTAAGAGGTCTATCGTGGTCCATATTGGCTACTCTCTTTTTGAGTGAGTACTCAATAATCTTGTTATGTCTTATTTGTTGAACTCCATGGAACACATCTCTCGACGCTAAGGACATCCTTGACAATGGTCACGGTCATGGGCTCATTGCACTCACTATAAGAAGTTAGGACACGCCAACTAAATGTGTTGGGAAAGCCAAGCAGAGACAAGGGTCAACCCATCAAAAGAAAGAACAAAGAGATCACCACCATTAACGACCTAACTCATTTGCTTCAATTACTAATTAAGTAAAATTTTGTTGTTAGTCACGAGCTAACAAAAGAGTTGACAGCCGGTAACTCCTTGGCTTTTATATCATGCTCCAATGACATTAATGCATGGATCATGGATACTGGAGCCATTGATCACATGACCGATCAAATCGTTTAGTTGACTTTCAGGCCACCAAGAGGAGCCTTGTTTGCATTGCCATCGGGTTGGCAACCCACATCATGGAGTTGGTAATTGCATATTTCTTGAACCTTCTTTTGAATTCATATACTTTGTTGCATTCATTGATGACACACACAGTTCTTGGGTTTACCTCAAACAAAAGATAAGTTTTTAAGGCGTTTACAATTTTTCAAAATATGGTATGCACTCGATTTGGTAGTCTTCTTAATTAAGAACCTCCACACTAGCAATGATGGAGAGTTTATGCGTAACGCATTCATTGAGTACCTTGACAACCATGGGATAATTCATCAAACCACTTGTGTTGGAACACCCCCAGAGGGTGGTGTATGTTCGCCCCCGATGATTCACTGAATCCCACGTCTGTGTTCGGGGCTTTGAATGAGCATCACGTATACAAGCACATGGGGTGTATGTTGACATAACTTTGCATCGAACTCTGGTGTTGTTGCAAAGACTTAAGTACCCTTTATTGCTATTCTTCTCATAAAGTGATGGTTTGAGAAAATGACAAAAATGCCCTTCATTCAAAAAAGAAAAAACAAACAGTTCAAAAAAAGGACAAACATGTCCTACATCCAGAAAGTCGAGGATGATGTTGACTCTTCAAAGTCTTCTTCTTCTTTCTTCGTTCAAAAAAAGGACAAACATGTCCTCCATCCATAAAGTCGAGGATGATGTTGACTCTTCAAAGTCTTCTTCTTCTTTCTCCGTTCAAAAAAAGGACAAACATGTCCTCCATCCAGAAAGTCGAGGATGATGTTGACTCTTCAAAGTCTTCTTCTTCTTTCTCCGTTCAAAAAAAGGACAAACATGTCCTCCATCCAGAAAGTCGAGGATGATGTTGACTCTTCAAAGTCTTCTTCTTCTTTCTCCGTAAAACCCTCTCTCTCTCTCTCTAAAGAAGAAATCAAGGGAGGCAAAGAGTTCTCCCTGGAGAAGGCCATGAACATCAACCCTCTCACTCTCTCTCCCTTCTCTCTCTACTTTTGTGCACATCCAACAGACGATCCTACATTGCTCCATCGTCATCTTCTTCTTCTTCATTCTCCGTAAAACACTGTAAAACCCTCTCTTTCTCTAGAGAAGAAATCAAGAGAGACAAAGAGTTCTCCCTGGAAAAGGCCATGAACATCAACCCCCTCACTCTCTCTCCCTTCTCTCTCTACTTCTGTGCACATCCAACAGACGATCCTACATTGCTCCATCACCATCTTCTTCTTCTTCCTTCTCCGTAAAACACTGTAAAACCCTCTCTCTCTCTCTCTAGACAAGAAATCAAAAGAGGCAAAGAGTTCTCCCTGGAAAAGGTCATGAACATCAACCCTCTCACTCTCTCTCCCTTCTCTCTCTACTTCTGTGCACATCCAACAGACGATTCTACATTGCTCCATCGCCATCTTCTTCTTCTTCCTTCTCCGTAAAACACTGTAAAACCCTCTCTCTCTCTCTCTCTAGAGAAGAAATCAAGGGAGGTAAAGAGTTCTCCCTTGAAAAGGCCATGAACATCAACCCTCTCACTCTCTCTCCCTTCTCTCTCTACTTTTGTGCACATCCAACAGACGATCCTACATTGCTCTATCGTCATCTTCTTCTTCTTTCTTCTCCGTAAAACACTGTAAAACCCTCTCTCTCTCTCTAGAGAAGAAATCAAGGGAGGCAAAGAGTTCTACCTGGAAAAGACCATGAACATCAACTCTCTCACTCTCTCTCCCTTCTCTCTCTACTTTTGTGCACATCCAACAGACGATCCTACATTGCTCCATCGCCATCTTCTTCTTCTTCCTTCTCCGTAAAACACTGTAAAACCCTCTCTCTCTTTCTCTAGAGAAGAAATCAAGGGAAGTAAAGAGTTCTACCTGGAAAAGACCATGAACATCAACTCTCTCACTCTCTCTCCCTTCTCTCTCTACTTTTGTGCACATCCAACAGACGATCCTACATTGCTCCATCGCCATCTTCTTCTTCTTCCTTCTCCGTAAAACACTGTAAAACCCTCTCTCTCTTTCTCTAGAGAAGAAATCAAGGGAAATAAAGAGTTCCCTCTGGAGAAGGCCATGAACATCAACCCTCTCACTCTCTCTCCCTTATCTCTCTAGTTCTGTGCCTGATTTAGAGTTTTTGCCCTTACAGAAGGGGGGTCCGGGGGCTCCCCCTCCGAACCAATTTTTTTTGGGCCTTCCAACAACGATTTGTAGTATTATCGGGCTTTCCTACAGCAATTTGTAGTATTTTCGAGTCTCCAACGAAACGCTATAGTGATTTGCGGAAGACACTAAAAATCGCTATAGCGATTTGCGGAAGACACTACAAATCGCAAATCGCTATAGTGATTTATAGTGTCTTCCGTAAATCGCTATAGCGATTTGTAGTGTCTTCAGTAAATCGCTATAGCGATTTGTAGTGTCTTCCGCAAATGGCTATAGCGATTTGTAGATTCTTCCGCAAATCGCTATAGCGATTTGTAGTGTCTTCTGCAAATCACTATAGCGATTTGTAGTGTTATTCAGTAAGCAAATCGCTACCTGAATTAGGTCAAACTTGTCAGGGTCATATCTCCCTAACCGGAGGTCATATTCCAAATCCGTAAAAAATGGTGTCTTCGTTATTGAGTCTAGTTTATTTCTGTAAATTTTCAGTGATTTCCATTGTCATTTCATTCATCATTTTAACTAAAAACCAGACCCCTATTATTTTGTGTTATTTGAGTTGCACAACACCATTCTCGCTTGACATCCACATCTTGATTTTGGCATGCTACTTGTTGGATTTTCCATTGATTTCTTCCAATCAGGCTCCAAAACAGTCAATGTGCATTTTTTGACCACGACACCCGGGACCCGTGCCGGGGGGAACCCCCGGACCCCCCTCCTGTAAGGGCAAAAGCTCTAAATCAGGCTCCACAACGAATCAAGTTGAACGATGCTACCCACGCTGGGAGGAGCCCCCAAACCCTCCTCCTATAAGGGCAAAAACTCTAAATCAAGCTCCACAATAAATCAAATTGAATGATGTTATCCACGCTGAGAGGAGCCCCCAAACCCTCCTCCTATAAGGGCAAAAACTCTGAATCAGACTCCACAACTCATCAAGTTGAATGATGCTACCCACGATGGGAGGAGCCCTCAGACCCCCCTTTCTGTAAGGGTAAAAACTCTGAATCAGACTCCACAACTCTTCAAGTTGAATGATGCTACCCACGTTGGGAGGAGCCCCCAGACCCCTCTCCTGTAAGGGCAAAAACTCTGAATCAGGCTCCACAACGAATCAAGTTGAATGATGCTACTCACGCTGAGAGGAGCCCCCAAACCCTCTTCCTGTAAGGGTAAAAACTCTGAATCAGGATCTATAACTCATTTAGTTGAATGATGCTACCCACGCTGGGAGGAGCCCCCAAACCCTCCTTCTGTAAGGGTAAAAACTCTGAATCAGGCTCCACAACAGTCAATGTGCAGGTCAGCCGGTGTTTGATGGAGCAATGTAAGATCTTCTGTTGGATGTGCATAGAAGCAGAAAGAGAAGAGAGAGAGAGAGTGTGAGAGGGTTGATGTTCATGGCCTCCTTCAGGGGAGATTTCTTTCTCAGATAATCCTGTAGTGCAGAGACTGGGTCTTAAATAATCATCTTCGGGGCACTTAAGTCTTTACAACCACTCCTTTTCAAGAATCGTCATTTTTTTTTGCACCAATGGAGGAGCGGGTACTTAAGTCTTTGCAATCACATCAAACTCCAATGCTAATTAATGCTTGGGGATACGAGACGCACATGCTTACATACGTGGTGCTCTTTGGGACCCCCGAACATGAGATGTAGCTAACTGCCCTGTTCGGGGGGAGAACATATAACCTGCTTTGAACAAAATGGGGTTACTGAAAGTAGGAATAGAGACCTCTTTAATGTTGTTTGTGCTTTCATATTCTATATGAATGTCCCAAATCCATATTGGTGAGATGTTATATCAACAACATGTTACATTATGATCTGTCTCCCTAACCAGCAATTGAGCAACAAGAGTCCCATGGAACTCTTACAGGAAAGATGGTTAGCTCTGTCACATTTTAGTCTTTGGTTGCAAATGCTTTGTTAAGTACAAGAAAGGCACATGAACAAACTCGAAAAAGGATTTGTTTCTTGGGTACTCCACTATGAAAGGGTATAGTGCTATGATCCAAAAAGAAAAAAATTATATTACTCTTGGGTCAGAATTCTTTGAGAAAGAATCATACTTCTCAGAATGTGACTCGCTCTTTTTCAATGACGAAAAACGAGGAGAAAAATCAACAACCACAAGAACACTTGTCTTATCTGCACTTCAAGGCAGCAACATCACCCCCAAGTCCTTCATAAAATGCCACACCCAAAGGACATACATAGGCACATGGCAATCGAACACTCTAAGGTTCCACAAGTCATAAGATCTGCATAGGTGAGTCGCCACTTCAAGTTCAACGATTTTGATACTTTTTATGCCTCCAAATGCACTGCTCACCCCATTGAGCAGCCTATTACTTTTGATGGTTTTTCACAAGCAGATCTTTCATGCTTATATCGTGTTCACATCACTAATGAGGAATTGGTTGCAATGAAAAAAAAAAAAACATACTTGGATATTGTCACTCTATCATAGAAAAATAAACCCGTGAGGTTTAGGTGGACTATAAAGTCAAATATCATGGTGACAGGACAGTAGAAACGTGTAAAGCCAGGCTGATCCAGCAAAAGACATACATGTTTAACAAATCAACCATGATGAGACATTTACCCTTGTTGCTAAAATGAAAACCATTAGAATTCTATTATTTGTTGCAACCAACCAAAGATGACTCATGTATCAACCTCGATGTGAAAAAATGCATTCTTTCATGGTTACTTAAAGGAGGAAGTCCATACAAAACTCATCCCAGGTCATTCCCAAGAAAGGAACAATAACATCATATGCAAATTAAAGAAGTCTCTTTATTGTTTGAAATAATTGTCACGACCTTGGTTTGCAAAATTAAGCCTCACACTTACCGATTTTGGGTTTCATAAAAGTTTCATAGAATATTCTGTTCATAAAAAGTGTCACTGGCACAATAGTCGTCTTAATATATGTGGATGATATAATTGTGAAAAGGAATAAAACTCCAATTTGATTGCCATGGTTAAATCATACATAAACTCTAAATTTGAGATCAAGGATCTCAAGCAACTCAAATGCTTTCTCAGAATAGAAGTTGCACGTTAAAACCAATTATTCATGTAGAAGTACACACTGGATCTCCTCAAAGAAACCGAGATGTTAAGGGCCAAACCCATAGACACTCCCATTGAAATGAATAATAAGATTGGTAAAGACACGAAAGAATCCATCAAAGATATGGAAAGCTTTCAAAGATGGGAGGAACATCTTATTTACTTCACAATCACAGGGCCGGAACTTAATATGCATACTCCAAGGTTACCACACTTAGAGGTTACTCATAGGATCCAGAGATATTTGAAGTCTTCCCTCGAAAAGGGGATCTTGATGAGTAGAAACGAGCACACCAAAATCATAAGGTATACAGATGCAAATTGGGCTGACAGAAGATCCATATCGTTGATATTGCACATTCGTCAGGGGCAATCTGAATACATAAAAAAGGAAAAAACAAAGTGTTGTCGTTGGATCCAGTGTCAATGCCGAATATAGGGCAATGACTTCAACAATATATGAATTGGTATGGATCAAGTCATTGCTACAAGACATGGGGATCATAGACAACAGACCCATAAAAATGAAATGTGACAATCAAGTCATCATTTACATGAGTGAACCCTGTTTTTTTCATGAAAACTAAATTATAGAGGTCACTTCGTCCGAGAAAAGATTTAAGCCAAGGTTATCTTCGCTCCATTGGTTAAAAACTAAGATCAGCTAGCAAACATCTTCACCAAAACCACAGGACTTTCAAAATATTATTAGCAAGTTGAGGCTCCAATATTGCCAGACACCATGTAGCCGTCCTCCATTATTGTCAACCTCCCTTCTGTTGATTTGACCCAGAATTCGGCGTAGAGACTTTTACCCCTTGGAGTTTTATCTCACCTTTTACATTAATGTTGCTTGCATGTTTTCTTCCTTCCCACAGTCTCTCTCTCTCTCTCTCTCTCTCTCTCTCTCTCTATATATATATATATATATATATATATATATATGTATATATATATATATATAGAGAGAGAGAGAGATACATAGAGAGAGATATACATAGAGAGAGAGAGAGAGCAGTCTTCGTGGATGTAGGCAAAACTGCCGAACCACTTAAATTATCTATACCTTGCTTGTCGCGCTGGCTTTGGTAGGCTTTGGACAATTACCATTTTAACATCCAAAGTGAACTTTATGGTAAGTGCTATTCAAGCTTGCAGTAACTATGACATGAAAAACTGGAATAGTCTTTAACTAAGGATTTTCTGTACAATTGTAAACATTGACAAACACTACCACGTAGTAAATCGAATTTAACACTCATTTTTTAATCCAATATAGCAATCTTTTCTTTTTTTTAAAGGCAAGCTGGGGTCAGGCAGCCCCTACCAGTTATACAACTATTCCATTGGGTTTTGAACCTTCACCGTCCTAACACAAAGTGACGTGCACTAGCTGCTCCTACCAGACAAGGGGAGCCCCAGTTGATCCAATATAACAATCATTACTTGAACAGACTAAGGCCATAATGTAAATATAATATGGTCAATACATTAGAATAGATATTTGTAATGGTCCAAAAGAAAGATATTCGTGCTTAGCTTTAAAGTGTGCGCACAGAATCCATGACCACTTCCCCTTATCACAAACAGACCTAAAGCATCTGATGTACATCAATCGATTCCATCAAGAGACAACAACAGGTTCATAATGAGGCCGTATGTGCATGAAGAATTTGCTTGAAACACTCCCACCATCACCATATTCCCTCTTTTGCTTTTCCTCCACCAAATTTCTTTCCCTTGTCACCATCATATCTCTCTCTCTCTCTCTCTCAGTTGCAACCAGCTACTACCTTCTCCTCCCATAGTAAAACTGACCTTTTTCATTACAATCTCCACACACGTTTTCTTGCTTTCTACTCTAGAAAGTCTTTGGAATCTGGTTGTGAAATTGGGTGAGATCCTAAAGGATACTTGGCACAAAAAAATTTGACTGGAAAATCTTTCTGAATTTCCTTTCATTAGTGGTTCTGAAATCCCAAGATTCCCTATGCAATGTTCTGTTAAATGCAGCCAACCCAAGAATATCCTGGAATTTCAATCAACAATTGTATATGAAAGACTCTAAAAGGGCTGCACACACCAGGTTAGATGGGTTAGCTTAAAGCGGTCATGTTGAAGGATGTCAAGAGTTGGATAGACGATGCTCACAACTCTTGGCTTGAGGCCAAAGCGGCAGGCTCCGGAGGGCAATGAGGGTGACCAAGAGATTTTAACTGCTTGGAAGTGGTTCCTATGACAGAGGGTTAATCTCTCCCAGACCCCATCACCTGAACCAGGGTTTCCTATTGAAAAGAAGAACTTTCAGTGTTTAATCCATTCTGTACCCAAAGTGTTCATTTCAAGTTGGTAACGGAATGGGATAACATTTAGGGCACATTTGGAAGTGAGAAAGATGTAGGAAAAGTGATGCAAAATGGAAAAAAACTGTACGGATTTTCTTACCCTTTTAAAAGAGAGTTTTTTTTTGCTAAGAGAGTTTTTCTAAAAATTACACTTTTTAATAGGAAACATTCCTTCATGGAGGGTGGAAGAAGGTTTCCTACTAAGAAATAATTTATTTTTACACTTCTCACCACCCTCCTTTCTCTCATTTTTTTTACATTTTCTTTGTTTTTCTCATGCTACACAAACAAGCGAAAAACTTTCTTTTGAAAAGCTTCTCGTATCAAAAACTTTCATAGGCAAAACTTTCTTTTCCTATGAGAGTTTCTCTCTCCCAAAAGTGCCCTTAAGAAGGAAACCGTATTCCCCGAGCTTTACTGCCCCTCAATGGTTTAAGCTTACAGAAATGGCAGGCTCCTGCTCATCATAATGACAATGGCATTCTCAATGCACTGTTATGGTATTTAGGAGGAAGAGTGTAAAGAATAGCATTGACTAAGCTTAAAGTTCATCACGGTAAACTTTGCATAATCATATCGGTGGCACTCTTTAGAGACCACGATTTATGCTCTCTCTCTCTCTCTCTCTCTCTCACTCAAAGCATCATACATTGTTCATTTTACAAGTGCCCACAAACATAACGACAATATTAAACTCTCTTTTTCTTTTCACGAGGAACCCTCAGCCTTCATCTCAACACCCTTACACCAGTCAAAATCTCATTCTTGTCAGGAAAACTTTTCTAGGTTTTAGATTAGAGAACACAGCTGAAAACTATATTATATATATAAACTTTGTAAACTATGAAAACAAATATACGAGTAATTTATGTTCACCTAAATTATGGCCAATTTACTTTTAGCAGCCTCCAGTGCCTAAGACACACGCCCAACCTTTTAAGAAATTGATCAAATGACCAGTTAAATTGCTTTTTTTTCTTACACTTTCTTAAATATTATAAAAGCAGAAATAAGGGTATCAAGTGCATTGGATGCTTTATAACTTTTTCTTAATTGACATTCTTTTATTTACATGGTACATTGCAATTTTTTCAAAATTAATGAGCTACTATGTATGATTGCTCTCTCTCTCTCTCTCTCTCTCTCTCTCTCTCTCTCTCTCCTTTGGTTAGAGAGGAAGGAGAGGAGAAGATGACGAGGCGTTGGTGCTTCATATCCTCTTATGTGCGATCCCTTTCGCTTCAACCGTCGGGTGTGCTTCTGCAGGGCCTTCAAGCCAAGGTCTCTCTCTCTCTCTCCTCACTGCTTCCTCTCCCTGCTGCCTCCCTCTCTTTGGTCTCTTCCCCTTTCCCATTCCTTCCATGCCCTCTCCTCACCGCTTCCTCTCCCTGCTGGAAACCCTCTCTCTCTCTCGTCTCTTCCCCTTTCCCCTTCCTCTCTCCTTTCCACGCCCTCTCCTCACCGCTTCCTCTCCCTGCTGGAAACCCTTCCTCTCTCTCGTCTCTTCCCCGATTTGGCAGTCCACCCCTAACCTTCCTTCTTTGGCACTTGGGCCGAAGGTGATCCGTCATCGCGGCTACAACTCAAGCACATCCAACGTCGCCATCTCTAGCTGAATCGCAGATCTCCAACCGTCGACATCGTCCGACTAACACTGTCAGGGTCATTCAGTCCCTCGGAGAGCAACATCTTATCATGGGCGATTTCAACTGTCTATTGTCGTCAAATGACTCAAGCATTCTGGTTTCCTACTCGGCTTCTATGATTGGCTTTCAAAACTTTATTCAGATGCACAACCTGTATTCTATCCTCCATATCAGTGAAGCTTTCTCCTGGTCCAATCAGCGATCGCGCCCGTGCTACCATCTGCTCGACCGCATGCTTGTCTCTCTGGTTCTGCTGGGCTCTCTTAATGACATCTCGTATTGTCTCCTACCCCAATCTGTCTCGGATCATAATCAAGTTGTTATCCGATGGGGGCATGATTTCTCCGGCTACAAAACATTCAGATTTGAGCAATGGTGGCTTAAGGAGCCTGGTTTTGAGTCAGTCGTCCTCCATTCTTGGAGTAGACCTTGCTCTGCGGCTAGGGCGGCAACCTGTTGGTTGGTCAAGCTCTTCTGCTTATCTCGCGACATCAAATTTTAGCTAATTTCCAGTAACATCAACAAATTCCAGAATCTGGGAGAATGGGAGCACGAATTGTCTTCTATCCATCAGTCTCTCTCGGCTACAGCCCTCCTGTCTGCCTCCGATATTGAAAGCCTTAATGCAAGATCTATAGAGTTGACTCTGCTATTGCTTTATTGACGACTGAAGGATAAGATTTGTTGGAAGCAGCGGTCTCGTGTGATATGGCTTAAAGCGGGTGACGAGAATACCAGGTTTTTTTATTCCTTCGCATCTCATAGGCATAGGAGGCAAGCCATTCACTCTCTTTCAATTGAGGGTGTCTCCTACTCGAACGAACAGGTCTTGCCAGCGATTACCAATTATTTCATTAACTTGTATTCCTGCAGCGACTCAGTCGGTGGTTCAATGGTACCTACCTTTGTTCGGTCCATGGACCGTGCTCTTTCCTCGTCTATGTAGGTTTCTTTCACTAAAAAGAAAATCTATTCTGTCGTGCGAGATTTGTCAGGTTGGAAAGCGCCGGGCTCTGATGGTTATCCTGTGAATTTCTTTCATATTTTTTGGCCCTGTGTTAAGAGTGACATTCTTAGTGTCTTCGTTGAGTTTCATCGCAACTGTCGTTTATCGATTCACTATCATCTGGTCATTATTTCTCTTATTCCTAAGGAAGCAGCTTCATTAGACATCTTGTGGTTCTGCCCCATATCCGTTCTAGAGAGAATTTGCCGAATTATCGATAAGGTCATGGCGAATAGGATGTATTCAGTCGCTCCTCGGTTTTTTTTTGATGCACAGTTCGCCTTCATCCCTCATAGATGACTGCAACATTCTTTCATTCTGGCCACAGAAGTGCTACACTCTCTCAAGATCAGTGGGCGACCTTTCTTCACTCTGAAGCTTGACTTCCACAAAGCCTATGACTCGGTTCATTGGCCTTTTCTTTTCCACATGCTGGCGAACTTTGGTTTTTGGTCGGCGTTTTTTTAGTTGGGTGCGTGAGCCGGTTACAAATGCCTAGTCATAAATTCAGATCAACGGGGTCTGTGACTAGCAGTTCAAACTTGGTCACAGTCTTCGGCAAGGATGCCCCCTGTCTCTTTTGCTCTTTAACGTCGTTTCTGAAAACCTTGTGGTTCTGTTTAAGATGGTCGTGGAGTGTGGTCTCATTGGTTCTCTCAGAATCTAGGAGTTCCCTAGTCCTATCCTTACTTATGTTGATGACATGATAATTTTCGGTAGTGCATCCATCCAACAAATGTTAAGAATCAAGCTTATCTTTTTCTTTTCTATCGATGTCAGGTTTATCTATGAACTATGATAAGTGTTGTCTGTCCATGATAAATGCCTCTCCTTCTATGCAGGCTATTGGTCAGTGGATTTTCGGATGCGCTATTTTGGAAAAAAAAGTTTCCTACCTGGGTCTGCCACTACAGATCTTGTGTATCCCATTGGCAGCCTGGAATGCAACTCTTTAAAAGGTTCAGACTAAAATATTAGTCTGGCAAGCATCCTACATTTTCACCATTAGTAGACTTACCCTCATCAAGCACGTTTTAAGTGCTATGCCAGAATTCTCTATGTCTATGTTTCTGATGCCTATGGGGGTCAGCAAGAAGTTCTCTCGGTTGTTGACGAATTTTCTTTGGTCCGGGCGAAGTACCAACAACAAGCACCACCTGGTGGGTTGGGAATCTCTAATGCTTCCTCAGAATGGGGTGGGGTTGGGGATTTCGGATTCCA
This sequence comes from Nuphar pumila, assembly GCF_984573655.1. Taxonomy (NCBI): domain Eukaryota; kingdom Viridiplantae; phylum Streptophyta; class Magnoliopsida; order Nymphaeales; family Nymphaeaceae; genus Nuphar; species Nuphar pumila. Next base: position 107,396,316 of record NC_143255.1, on the reverse strand, counting down.
GATTGAGAAGTATTGTTCTCGTCGTGAAGCAAAGTTGGCTTGCGCACCAACCGGGGTCTCCATCTGTAAGCTTTCTTCTTGCTAAATACGGATCGGTTGAATCGTTGTTTGTTGACCACCGCATGATTCGGCCAACCGTTTCGCAGTTGCGTCGCTCATGGATCCAAGCTTGGTCTGTCGCTTTTTCTAATGAGGATGATGATGTCTCTCAGGCCCAGTTCTTTCGCCGCACTCTTGCCCCTAACGGCTCTTTCTGCACAAGAGCTTGCTACATGTCTCTCCTTCCTTCAGGGGTGGATTGGTTCCTTGTGCGCCTTATCTGGGGCAAGGGACCTACTCCTCGATTGCCTTTTCTGGCATGGCTAATCCTTCATGAACGGATGCAGATGGATAGCTTCCTCAAATCTATCGGTTTCCATCTTCCCAATAAATGTGTTTTATGCGAGGCGGCCGAAGAATCTGTGTTTCACCTTTTCTGGGAGTGCCCTGTTTTTCAGAACCTCTTTAAGGTTACCTGGAATAAGCTTGTCGTTATCGTGCGCCATGAGTCGTTCGATGTAGACCTTTTGTGGGGCCCTCAGCTAGATCGCAGTTGCAAGCACTGATGGATTATTTGGAGAACGTGGCTTCTCTCGTCCTGGTGGGTTGTTTGGATGACTCGCAACAATGTCATTTTCGACAAGTTCTAGCAGTTTTCAATAAATTATGAACTGTGTTTTGGCGGATGTGTACGCCATTTTACACATTACCATCCCCAATCTTCAACGCTTTCTGTCATCGTGGACCCCTCTGAACCAGGCTGATCTAGCCTGGGTTTTATTTCTTTTTGTTCTTAGTTTTGTTTCTGTTCTCTCGGCCTGTCTGGGGCCTATTTTGCGTTGCCGCCGGGTTCAATGTTTGTTGACCCTTTTCATAATATTGATGTTTATAGTTCGGCTCTCTCTCTCTCTCTCTCTCTCTCTCTCTCTCTCTCTCTCTCACGCACACTCTCTCTTAAAGGTCTCTCTCCCCATTCTTAATAGGCTTAAAATGAGGAAAGTACCATTCTCTCACTTTCCCTAGAAAGTGTTTTTCTCATCCTTAATAATCATAAAATGAAATTATTTTGTAAAGTTTTAAAATTATCAATATATTTATGATTCTCGTTATTTTTACTTTTAATCTTTTGATAAATATTCATGATGTAAATAATTTTTTTTCCTTTGAGTTATCTTGTAAGGACCAGCCATATAGTAATTCTTAAAAAATAACACGGGAAAATAAAATTATGGTTTTGTTGGTTGCAAAAAAGTCACTATGCGGAGATTTGGAAGGCGTTTGGTTGCGGATGAGACGGTTATATTCGAGAGGGTGGTGTATGTTCGCCCCCGATGATTCACTGAATCCCACGCTTGTGTTCGGGGCTTTGAATGAGCACCACGTATACAAGCACATGGGGCTCGTATTCCTGTGTATGTTGACATAACTTTGCATCGGACTCTGGTGTTGTTGCAAAGACTTAAGTACCCTTTATTGCTATTCTTCTCATAAAGTGATGGTTTGAGAAAATGACAAAAATACCCTTCATTCAAAAAAGAAAAAACAAATAGTTCAAAAAAAGGACAAACATGTCCTCCATCCAGAAAGTCGAGGATGATGTTGACTCTTCAAAGTCTTCTTCTTTTTCTGTTCAAAAAAAGGACAAACATGTCTTCTTCTTCTTTCTCCGTAAAACACTGTAAAACCCTTTCTCTCTCTAGAGAAGAAATCAAGGGAAACAAAGAGTTCTTCCTGGAGAAGGCCATGAACATCAACCCTCTCACTCTCTCTCCCTTCTCTCTCTACTTCTGTGCACATTCAACAGACGATCCTACATTGCTCCATCGTCATCTTCTTCTTCTTCCTTCTTCGTAAAACCCTCTCTCTCTGTAAAGAAGAAATCAAGGGAGGTAAAGGGTTCCTCCTGGAGAAGGCCATGAACACCAACCCTCTCACTCTCTCTCCCTTCTCTCTCTACTTATGTGTCTGATTTAGAGTTTTTGCCCTTACAGGAGGGGGTCCGGGGGCTCCCCCCGGCGCGGATCCCGCAATAGCGATTTTTTTTTGGCCTTCCAACAATTATTTGTAGTATTATCGGGCTTTCCTACAGCAATTTGTAGTATTTGTAGTGTCTTCCTTAAATCGCGAAACGCTATAGCGATTTGAAGTGTCTTCCGTAAATCGCTATAGCGATTTATAGTGTCTTCCGCAAATCGCTATAGCGATTCGCAAATCGCTATAGCGATTTGTAGTGTCTTCTGCAAATCGCTATAGCGATTTGTAGTGTCTTCCGCAAATTAGGACCAACTTGTCAGAGCCATATCTCCCTAACCGGAGGTCATATTCCAAATCCGTAAAAAGTGGTGTCTTCGTTATTGAGTCTAGTTTATTTTTGTAAATTTTCAGCAATTTCTATTGTCATTTCATTCCCCATTTTAACTTCAACGATACATTACAGCCACAATCATCAAAAGAAAGATTGCCCAAGCTAAGAGTCACCATTCTCGCCCTCCTCCTCGACAGCAACCCAGTCGGTGCAGTCGCGCTGAGGATGGCCAGCATAAGCTCCACCACGTCGTCTTCCTCTCCCTAGCGAGGAGGTCTCAGCGGAGCCGTCGTTCCGGTGACGGGTGTTCATCTCGTTCCGGTGACGGGTGTTCTACGAAATGTAAATCCCCTCTTCTGTAAGGGCAAAAGGCCATGAACACGCTGGGAGGAGCCCTCAGACCCCCCTTCTGTAAGGGTAAAAGCTCTGAATCAGACTTCATAACTCTTCAAGTTGAATGATGCTACCCACACTGGGAGGAGCTCTCAGACCCCCCTTTCTGTAAGGGTAAAAACTCTAAATCAGACTCCACAACTCTTCAAGTTGAATGATGCTACCCACGCTGGGAGGAGCCCCCAGACCCTCCTCATGTAAGGGTAAAAACTTTGAATCAGGCTCCACAACAGTAAATGTGCAGGTCAGTCGGCGCTTGATGGAGCAATGTATGATCTTCTAATGGATGTGCACAAAAGCAGAAATAGAAGGGAGAGAGAGAGAGTGAGAGTTGAATGATGCTACCCACGCTGGGATGAGCCCCCAAACCCTCCTCCTGTAAGGGTAAAAACTTTGAATCAGGCTCCACAACAGTCAATGTGCAGGTCAGTCGGTGCTTGATGGAGCAATGTATGATCTTCTAATGGATGTGCACAGAAGCAGAAATAGAAGGGAGAGAGAGAGAGTAAGAGGGTTGATGTTCATGGCCTCCTCTAGGGGAGATTTCTTTCTCGGATAATCCTGCAGTGCAAAGACTGAGTCTTAAATAATCATCTTCGGGGCACTTAAGTCTTTACAACCACTCATTTTCAAGAGCAGTCATTTTTTTTTGCACCAATGGAGGAGAGGGTACTTAAGTCTTTGCAATCGCATCAAACTCCAACGCTAATTAATGCTGACAAACATGGGGATACGAGACGCACATGCTTACATACGTGGTGCTCTTTGGGACCCCCGATCATGAGATGTAGCTAACTGCCCTGTTCGGGGGGGGAACATATAACCTGCTTTGGTTATATTCTACTGCCCATCTCTCAAGACTCTCACGTCCGAACACAAAGAGAGGGGGGGGCGGGGGGCCAAGAATACAAAGTCCGCCATGTCTTAAAAATAAAACCCTTACCGGTTATACAACCATACCATTGGGATTCGAACTTGCAACTTCCCACACAAGGTGACCTGCACTAACTGCTCGTGATAGATAGGCTGAGCCCCCCATCGGTACCAAACTGTAAAACGTGGAACCCAAAAAATAACACACAATCTCACAGGCACACATACAAAAACCAGGTTTTTAAAGTGGCTAAGCCAACGTATGACTTACATCCGCAATGGGTCTCCCTCTCTCTTTGAATTCACGTTTTTGAGAGGGTCTCTCTTTTTTATAATTGAAGCCAAGAGTTACAGAATTTTTGGCTTCTTTTACACTCAAAAAGACCCAGTTACAATTGGACTCTTTACAGGACTTCTTCTTAGATGAGTTCTTCCCTTCAGTTGCTTAGGAGGAGTCTTTGTTTAGTGCAGTTATATCCATATAAAAGAGGTGAGTCAGGATTCATCTTAACGTGAACCTAAGAACCCAGTTCAACATGTTCTGGGTTTGGGTCTTACTTCACACGCCCCTGCAAGCTAAAAATTCAGCTTGTCTCTAAAATTTTAGAATTTTGGTCTAGGTAGAGCTTTAATGAGGATTACGGTGTCAACGGGTCGGGTTTACTTAGACTCGACCTATACCAAACCCTGTAGGGTTCAAGTACAGTGATAAATAAGAAGACCTGATTAAGACACGGGTCCGAACCTGAAGGTTTGATTAATACATGGAACCGGGTATAGTTTGTGAAATTTTATACCATAACCGGACCTAACCCGAGTTCCGATTAAAACCCACAAATTTTCAATGTAAAAATGATAAAAAAATATTGTTTTAGTAGGTATGGCCTAAGTCTGGTTCATGTAGTTCTTATCGGGTCCAAGTATGATTTCTCTTATGGTGGGTCCGATTAGACCCAAGTCCGGACCCGATACTATATCAAAAATTAGGGACAAGTCTAGTTCCACCTGGGTCTGAACCAAAGCCAACCCATTGAGGATGTCTGCTATCTTATTTTTGGATGGGATGAACAATATTTCAATTTTGTCATAGTCAACCTTTTCTCTAACAAAGGGGTAATCAATCTCTATGTTTTTTGTGAATATAAAATTGTCTGTTAGATATGTAGCTCTCAAATTATCACATACGCTTACTAAGACTTGTAGAGAATCAAGACCCAAATCCTTCAAAAGTTGCTTAAGCTATATTAATTTTGAGGTTGTCCCAACAATGGCCTTATTCAACTTTTGAGTGAGCGACTTTATGTTGTTTGGAAGAACTCAAAGACAACAAATTAGGTCCATAAAATATAAGGCACCCACTAGTAGACTTCATGTCATCTGCTCAATTAGTATCAAAAAACCATGCAAGCTCCAGATTGTTGGACTGCTTGATATGTAAGTCAAAGTTGAGAGTTTCTTTTAGATATCTTAGAACATGTTTGACATGTGTCCAATGATCCTTCGTGGGCTCATGCATAAACTAAGAGAGCTTGTTTATGGCAAAGGCTATGTCTGAACGAGTAAATGTGGCATATTGAAGAGCTTCTACAATACTTTTGTACTGAATTGGATTGTCTAATAGTTTTTTAGAAAATCTTGAAAGAAAAACATTTGTTGTTGCAAAAGTGACTACATTTTTGCAATCTATCACGCACATCTCAATCATGAGATTTTTAATATGTTTTTTCTGCGTCAAAATAACTTTTGATGTGTCCTAAACAACTTCAACACCCAGGAAATAGTATTAAGGACTTAGATTTTAAATAAAAAATTCTTAATTAAAGGCTTGAATAATGTTTCAGACCTCCTTATAAGAGCTTTCCATAACAATTATGTCATGCACAAATATTAAGATATACATCTTTACACCATGTTCGTGGCAAATGAAGAGGGGTGAATCAACATGGGACTCCACAAATTTTAGTTTCTCTAAGTACACCTTCAATCTTTCAAACCATGCATGTGGATCTTGTTTTAACCCGTATAAGGCTCAACTAAGTTTGCATATGCAGTCAGGGTGTTGCCTGTCTTCTAAACCTAGTGGTTGGCTCATATATACTTCTTTTAAAAAACTATGCAAAAAATATTATTAATGTCTAGCTGGTGAATATGTCAACCACAACTCACTACAATAGAAAGAATAGTTCTAATGGATGTATGTTTGATGACAGAATTAAAGGTCTCAAAATATTCACACCTTATTGATTGTACTCCTTAGCAACTAACTAAGCTTTATATCTAGTAATTGTTTCGTCGACATAACGTTTTATTTTGTATATTGATTTACAACCAACTAGGTTGTGGACACCAATAGGTAGAACAAGAGTGCAAGTTTGGTTTCTAGATAGGACATTAATTTCATCCTTCATGGTGTATTGTGATTTTCAATTCAGAATAGCTTGAACTAAAGTCAAGAGGTTCCTTTTCTTTCTAAAAAACTTCAATAAAGAGACCTATATGAATGTGATACTTCATGGTAAGAAATTACCTTAATTTCAGCATGTTATCTTGGGATTTGGTTACCATGTGCATGGTGAGTCTTAAACTGGTTGGTATCCCCATTGGGAACTCTACTAGTGGAGGCAATGTTTCAATATTTTGGTTTTGGTGTTCAGATTCTTGTGGCAGAACATGATTGGGACCAACTATCACAGTAGCAGGAAGAGTGATAGGTGAGGACATTTTCGGTGATTGGGTTTGATTATGAGTCTATGTCCAATGGGTAGTTTCCTTATCAACCACATGACTCATTATTTTTTCCAACATACATAAATTTTGATTCATAAAAAACATGCCTAAAAGTAAAAAAAATCTTCTTGAAACATGATCATAACATATATAACATTTATAATTTGTACCATATCTAATAAACACTCTCTTTGGACCTAGGTGATGACAGTTCTAAGTTGATATAAGGTTTTAAGTATGGATAACATATGCGCCCGAAAATTTTAAGAAGCTTATATTCTGAAACACGTTTTAATAATAACTCATATGGGGATTTGTCACCCATATTTGAGTTTGGGAACCTATTAATAAGATAGAAAGTAGTTTGGAAAGCATCATTCTAGAATTTAACATCTAAATATGCATAAACCAATAAACTCATTCATGTCTTTCAAACATGTTTATGTTCAAGCTCAACAATGTTGTTTTATTTAGGCATGTGTGAACAAGTGAGACATCTTTTTATCTCATGTTTATTAAAAAATTCATAGAAATCACCACTCCCATTGACAAATTCACCACCTTCATCACTATAATTTTTTTTTTTTTTACTTTCAAGTTAGTTTTTAACTATAGATAATAGATTTTTTATCATAGGAAAAATCCATGAAAAACGTGAATAATTGTCAATCAGAAGCAGGTAGTAAGAATATCCTTCCCACGAAAGAAGAGTGGGACCCTATAGGTTGGCATGCTTAACTTCAAAAGGCGAACTAGCAGAAAAATTAGCCTTTTCAAAAGAGAGTTTATAAATCTTGTTCATAATGCTGCTAAAACATAAATAATCACCACCACCATACAATTTTTGTTTGTCACATTATATCAACTTATTATTTTCAAGAAAAAATAAAGTTCTAAAATTAACATGTCCCAAATAACAATGTCACACAGCCTTAGAAAAGTTGTGAGGCATGGGCAAAATTAGCTTCTCCTACCGCAACTCCATGATTCTTCTTCCTACCCTGAGGTTGACTCATCCAGAGGTACAATCCACCTCTACTCGATCATCTTAGGAGAATAGTCTTGTTTCTCTTAACCTTAACATAAAATCTATCAACATTGAATTTGAAAGCAGAATTATTATCTCAAAAAAACTTATCAACCAGCAAAAGATTTTTCTTTATGACAACAACATCTAACAGAGCAAATTGGTTTAAGAAAACATTACATGTGTTTACAATTGGTAGATTTGTACTATTGTCAAAGGTAACTCCATCTTGCCCATGATATTCAGTCTTGTTTATCATGTCTTAATCATTTGAGACCATGTGGTGGGTGGCTCCTTTATTTGAGTATCATGAGTTATCCTGCATGTTGTTTAGAGCCATAACCATAAAAACTTTTAGAATATCATAACAGGTGTGCCCTGTGGTGTGGCTCCTGCATGCACAGAACTTGCACACCACCTAACCATCCCTACCATCATGTTGGGTGTTCTTTTGCTGAACTTGATTCTCATGAGTACTAGTGTTTTGGAAGAACAAGTTAAACCAGACAGCCCTTCTTCATCTGCCACCACAACTATGACCTCTTTGAAAGAAGGGGGTCATAGAAGTTTCTTGTTGAGAAGGCTTGGGATTCAATAATTAGTCTTCTTTCTTGATTCAGTTAGAGACCAAAAATTTCACAAACTTATTAGAGTACAGGTGGTATAGGTAGTGATAAACTCTCGTACTCTCGAGTTAAGCCATTTAAAGTGAATTGAATCAAATTTCTATAAAAACTGGTTCTTCAACATCACAAAGAGAGTCCACAAAAAAATTGACATGAGTCAGGTATTCTAACATACTTTTGTCTTCATTTTTAAACATTTTTAAGGTCATGTTTTAACGGGAGGATTCTTAACCTTGAGTGAGACGCATAGGATTGTTCTAATGCAATCCATGCATCCCAAATAAAGGAAATATTAATAATTTGTGCCAAGACCACTTCAGTGATATTGGCTTTGATCCACCTTAACATGAGTTGGTCTACTTGTTTTCAAGAAACATAATCAGAGTCCATTTTAACTTGCTCACCATATGTAACATATTAACAAAGCTATGGGTGTGATTAATCCACATACTTGAGATATTGGATGTACATAACAGATTATTTGAGAGCACCATAACATATAGTTGGTCTGTTCCAATTTGATGGACATCAATGAAGAGAACATGTTTCATTGAATGGCTAAACTAAGGAGAGACGACGAGTTTGATGCCATTACTGCTAGCAAGAGGAGAGAGACAACTAACACACCACCTTGTTGAAGCCAACAAGCTCTGTTATTATGTAAAACGTGAAGTCAAAAAATAACACAAAATCTCACAAAAACCAGATTTTTAAAGTGGCTCAGGTATGAAATACATCCACCAGAATTCTTGTTTTTGAGAGAGGGTCTCTCGTCTTTTTATAATTGAACCCAAGAGACAGAACTTTAGAGTTCCTAGACTCCTTGTGATCACAACTAAGGCTTGTTTGGAATCTTGACACTGGGATGGGCATTTATGCATTTGGTGTTCAAACGCCTCCATTTGGAATCTAGGCGCTAGAATGGGCATTTATGCATTTGGGATGAAAAGTGAAACCCTTTTCCCTTTGTATTTACACTAAAGGATGGATTTGAGAGCTACAACCTCCTAGAGGAAGTCCAGATCAGGTGCAATATGATTGCACAAAAATTGTGCATTAAGCACCAGATGGCCCTCAATTAGGTCTTGGATCCCACACCTGACAGGCCTGTCCCTAAGATGAAAGGTGATCAGGTGTTTAATGCACAATTATTTGTCCAATCATATTGCACCTGATAGTTTCACTCTAGAGGGCTGCCAAAGCAGCTGCTACTTGCTCAAATGCATAAACTCCATAAACACCCATCCCAGCTACGGAACACAAACAGGCCATTAGACTCTTTACAAGACTTATTGGATTAAAATTCTCAGTTGCGTGGTACAAGAGTCATTGTTTAATCATCCATATAAGAGTTCTGATGTGGGTCAGGATCCATCTCAATGTGTAGACCTGTCTGAGGACCCAGTTCACCATATCCAGGTCTTCCTTCACACAAACCACTCACTAAAACCTATTATATAAAGGATGCATCAACAGAAACGGAGATTTTCGAAAGTAACGTGGAGGGAATAAACACTAGGAAGCCCAACCATTAACATCATATCATAACCAAGCAAGCATGAGTTGTCAGCCTTAGTGGTGCAGCAGCACAGAGGGGTAAGCAATAATGCAAGCACGCAACCAACAGGGCTCCGCTTGCTTGGCAGTAGTAGTTAGTAAACGTCACCTTCTGTTGGGACTTTGCAAGTTCAAATCCCAATGGTATATGGTTGTATAACCGGTAGGGGTCTGCCTAACCCCAAGCTTTCTCTGTCGAAAAAAAAAATCATGCAAGCACGGAACAACTCGCTACCAAACTTAAAAACAGAAAACACCAGTGCTTTTTATCTGAACAACACTATGCAAAAGATGTCAAACCTTGCAGTCGCCTAAATAAAGATACAAAATATGAATATAACATGTTCACGCAGGAAAACAGTTCCAATGGGGGGATCTAAACCCAGAACGGTGACCGGCTACCACGTGTGAGTTGCACACATCACCAAAGACTCGGAGAAAAACAAATCACCTGATGACCCTTCTTCAAAGCTCTAGTAGTGTCAGTTGACTATACACCAAGACCTGGTTCCTCAGAATCTTGAGAAAGGAATCCGAGGATTAATATGGTTGGTTCGGTCCATCCGTTTCAATTTATCTTGATCACAAGATGGAACAAATCCCCTTCTGTGCCTTTCTCTTCTTCTTTTGTTTAGGCGGCTGAAGCACCACCTTGATCGCAGCATCGAAAACTGCCTTGACGTTCTGCAAACATTCACATCTATAAATAATCATGAAAATCATGACATGGGATAGCACCAACATGGCTAGGTAGAATCAAACCTGCTGGGTCTTTGAACTGCATTCTATATAAGCAGGTGCACCGATCGCCTTCCTAAGCTCTTCTCCCTGCGTTGACAGCAAAAGACAGCGGAATGTCTCACTAATTCATACAAAATGACAATGCTTTCCAGCTGTTAAATCATATGGTGAAAATATTCAATAGTATTGGAAGCAGGGATCATACAGTACCTGTGCAGTAGAGATTGGTACAGCACCAGGATGATCAACAAAGAATTGCTTATCATCCCGAAGATCTGAAAAAGAAAACCACCTTTTGTTAAAAACTTGGAGGAAAGAAACTGGAAACTGAACCGAAGCACATGCTACTGATTTGCAGTATTAGAATTTCAAGTTGCGATATTGAATCAACACATGGAAGATATGACAAGCCAATTCAGGAGAACAGACCATGTCCCAACCAAATTAAGACAACTTTTGTTGAATCCAGGTTTCATCAGTAAAATAACTGCTGATAGACAGTATTTGCAAAAAACCACGGGTGTGTAGGGTCAACGAAAATTACTATTGGCAGAGAAACGTTATCAACAACTCTAATTAAATCAGAAGCCCCAGCCAATAGATACAATAATTAAAATGGACTCAGTCAGAAAGACTGAAATAAGACATTAATGTCACAGTGTCAATATGTTTCAATCACATTTCAGCACAGAAGCAGAAGAGGAAACAATAATATGGACACTAGGGCTATACTTATAACACCATGGAACATCTGGGATCCACACAAGGACCCGACTTTGACTATTATCCCCCAAACAATCCATGCTTTTACAATTAAGTTTTAAGACACATTTTTGATGAAATAGACAAATACAAAACTAAGGTTCAATAGCCCAGGCTATTGTAGATTAATCAAGAGAGAGAGAGAGAGGTGACAACTCTACCAACACAAAGATGTCACTAAAAGACTACTATACAAAACATCTAACTAAAGGTCTAAAGCACAAAGATGGCAAGTGAACATAACAGTTGAACCAATTGATCATACAAAAAAGTGCTCATCAATTCAAAGGTTCAAGATTATATGTAAGAAAACTAGCAGCCACAATTTGCAAATCTGGTACTCATTTTTTCAGGCAGAATCGAACAGCATAAATTTTAAGATGGAAGTCCCTGAGCATACAGCCACAAGAACTATTAAAAAATGTCCAGTGGTTCTTAATCCAGTGTAAAAGTAACAGCAACAAAATATGCAAAAAAAGGTAAGGGCACATAGTTGCCTAGCCTACATGGTTCTTAAACGTGGTTTTGAATTTCTACAGAGACCAGACAGACAGATCATGAACACAAAGGACAGAAATTAGCAAGAGGAGAGAGAGACAGAGAGAGGAAGCTATATCAAAGGTGAATAAACAAGCATGGCAGAGGGCTTTTCAAAGAAAGACCTATATTTAAGACATAGTGGCAATATTGATGACTATGATCTAAAACGATGTACAAGGAAAGTTTTCTTCTAGAAAATATCAAACTCTCTTGTAAGCAGTTTTGGATCCAAGAGCACAATAAGGCCTCAGAACACAAAAATAACGCAGAAAGGCACTTCTTAGTAAGTACACTTGAATAGTGTGATCAACAATGATGCTTTTTCTCTGAAAATAAGTCCTCGGAGAACTAACATAGAGAACAAACACAACCCGAACATGTTAACAGGATGCTTGTACACGTTGAGTTTCTGTTCATTCAGCACTGGCTGGGGATGAAACACCCAATCACTTCCCAAGAAACTGAAGTCAAATTCCTTGTTGAAAACCAAGCACAAATTAACTCACAAACAGAAAAGCTCAGACATCCTAGCTTACAGCAGCAGCCGGAGATAGGATTACTAAATAACACTGCAGCTTGCTTGACAATATGTGAAAAAGTATAAGGCGCTGAGAGAACAAAAAGACATTCATATGATTGGAAAATGCAAACAACGTACAGAAACTGTGTAAAACCTGTAATTTTTAAGGATTATTAATAAATAAAGAACTCATTTTTTTATCTCCAAAGTAAAAGTAGAAATGTGTTTCTAGCTTTTGAATTTCATTTATTACATATTCATTTGTTCATTCAAGCCAATCAGGGTATAATTTGCATTTATAGAACTATTTTGGGTTATAAATCATTATATATATATATTATATTATATTTAAATATATTTTTGATGGAGTTTGTAAATTATTGGAGTGTATTTGTGTGTTATTTGGCTCTTGGTAATGATTTATAAGGTAATTTGCTATTTTTGGCTAATCTTGTTATAATTAGCATTTTTTGAGTTTTTGGTATTTGAGATTGCACACGAAGGGTTCGTTGTATTGCTTGGGTAGCGATCTTTGCGAACTTCGAAACTCCACGATCTTTTGAGTTTCGATTTATTGTTCTTCACATTATTAAGGTAAGATACCTTAACTGAACTTATAGAGAGCATGTTTAGGCACTAATTGTGTAAGCATGATCTTGCACTGAATATCTAAATGAATTGCAAATACAAGTTATGCTCACACACTTAACTTAGTTGTGAATATCTAAGACTCTTGTGATTGTAATTCGGAGATCATGCTTGTCATGATTGTAGTTAGCGAAATATGGAGTGTGTTTGCTGCAGGTACACCTGTGTGTGGGTTTGAATAATTGTGCACTTATGAATATATAATATGTACGCAATGTGTCATCATACTTTGGTTTGCGCATACTATGTTGTTTTGTGTGTTTATATGAATTTGATACATGGTGCGCATATAACTACTATGGATATGTACAAGTCGTGTTCGATGTATACTGTGAATGTTATATATATTGTTTTGTCATATGATGAACTCATTTATTCTTGTATAGAAGAAAGCATGTGAATGTTATAAATTGTTTTGAACTTGTTTGCTTGAGAAATATATGTGTATGATGTACGGTAGGATGGTCAATGAGATTTTGACCAACCCTTACACAATTATATCTAAGGTGATATATCGATTCATGTGGTGAAAAATGCATATGACTTTTATCGTGTGTGCAAATCTCGAACTACGTAGGAGTTATGTCTGTTGAGGTTTAGTTGCTTCGTATTATAAAATGTGCATGTTCATGTATGCATGCATAAAACTCATATTTTGTTTACGCATGATTTGAGGTTCAATTTACGAAGTGCAATGTTCTTTGTGACTATGATATGATGTGTAAGATAATATGCTTATGTATGATATGATTTAAATGCCACGTGAAATGAAATTATAAATGCATGCGTTAAATGTTTAAGTTCAATAATGAACTTTGGTTCATGAAGTCTTATTGGTTAAATGTGTGATTTTATAATTTTAATGTCATATGAAGTGATGTATGATGTGATGCTTTGATTGTATACATGCTTATGCTCGTGTTGATGGTTAATGACCTTGAGAGTGGTCAATTGTATTGATGCATGTATCACAATAGTTTTCACTGGATATGGTACCCATTGAAGAACTGTTCCCAAAGCATTCTCTACGAAGGTGTGCATGACCAGATCAGGTAATCTGGCTAGAGTGATAAGTCTCTGTAAGAAAGTGCATTGTTCAAGAGTGAGTAGCCTGCGAAAACGGTATATTCCTATGAGGAAGTGCATTATCCAAGACCAGGCAGACCATTCGTCTAAGGCGGTAACTCCTTATGAGGTTGTACATTTCCCAAACCAGGTGATCCGACATGGATTTTGTAAATCTTTATTGTGAATAATGAAATGTTATGATGAATTGTGATGATCTTCTGAGTTGATTGAGATAACTAGTTAATAGATTTGGCTTTTCTATTATAGCAGGATTATATATGATAATCAGATCCTTATTGATTTTAGATCTTGATATGAGTTTATGTTTGTGATGCTTATGTTAGCGTATACGTGGATGACACATCATGCCTACAAATGACTAGTTTTGACTTATTAGGTGAATGATACATCACGCCTACATAATTTCATCGCAAATGATTACATTATGATGGTCTAAGTAAATATATCACACTCATTTATCATGATTGATTTGTATCATGAATATCTAACTAAATTACTTATAAGATATGTGTGCGTGTTTCACGTCAGAATGGTCAAATGTGATTTGAATTATTCTTTATAAGAATTATGAATGCATATGAAAATGATGCAATGATATAAATGTCTTTTATTTATTTATATATATATATATATGATGACTTGTATGACTTGAATACATATAGATTATGCTTTATTACGTGAGTTAAGGTTAAATAGAATATTAAGTAATGAAATGTTTTTAAATGCTTTAAGCAGTGTTATTAAAAACGTGCCTCAAGGCGCAAAAAACGCGCCTCGCCTCGAGGCGAGGACCTTTTTGCATTGAGGCGCACTTAAAAAGCGTAAAACCCTTGAGGCGTACGCCTTGAGGCGAGGCGCGCCTCACCGTGAGGCGCGCAATTGAAAATCGAATGGGCCCGGACCCGTATGCTCGAAGGTTCGAGAGAACCTGTGTCTTTAAAAAAGACACAGGCGCCTCTCTCGAACCTTCTCTCCACTTTGTCCCCTCTCTCGAACCATCTCTCTCCACTCTGTCCCCTCTCGTCTCCCTCCACCGCCGACCACCACCCGTCGTCGGTCATCGCCTCTTCCACCTTCTTCTTTCCTCTGCTGAGAAGGCGTCGGCGACCCACAGGCCACTCTGCCTCTTGCGACTGGGCTTCACCTTCTCCGACGAGAACGGCAACCTCCCCACCCACCCCCACACCAGCCAGACTCTGCCTCTTGCGACTGGGCCTCACCTTCTCCGACGAGAACGGCAACCTCCCCACCCACCCCCACATCGGTCAGAAGTTAGTCTGGGAGTTCCACGTCAAGGTCGCCAACTCCCCAAACGAGATCAATGTTGACTTGCGGCAGTATCTGATGGAGCGTGGCATCAACGTCGACGTTAACCTGCAGAACAGTATCGACCTGAACGTCCTCAGCCCCCAGTTCAGGTGATCGGGCTTGTTCATGAAAGACCGCATCACGTGGGTGGTGTTAGGGACGGCCTTCAACTTCTGCTGGATGTTGAAGGTCGTCTGGGGGCACGTATGTAACACGCTGCAAGAGTTCCTAAGGTATGTGAGATTCTTCTTCCCAAGGTTCACTAAAGCATTTCTTATTTATTTATAATTTTAGATAATTTTTACAGTTTTTTTAAATAAAAGAAATTTTTTTTGAGGCGTACGCTTTGCGCCTCGAGGCTTACGCCTCGCCTCAGATTTTGGTGGAGCGTCTCGCTACGCCTCAACGCTTTTCACAACACTGGCCTTATGTTTGAATGCTTGAAATGAATGACTCATAGGACGTTGTTCCTTTGTCTATCACTTGACGATAGATGAATAATATATCTTTATCTTTAAATGCTTGATATGTTTTCTTTAAGTTTGAGTTTGGGTTGCTTTACCAGACTTTAGCGAGTCTGACCCCGTTTTATGGGAGACAGGTAATGCAGGTAAAGTATGATGAGTAGTTAGAGCGAAGGGTTGATCGAGCTGCATCCTCGAGGGTCCACTCTTACCTTGCAATCTTGGTATTCATGATTTTTTCGTTTTAAGTACTTGATCATGTAGAGACTGAAGTATTGTTTTCATACTCTTATTTGAAATGAAATAAACTTTTCATATTTCAGTCTTATATTATGTGTGGTTTGAAATGTGTATATCACGTACATTTTAATTTGATTGTTATCTTTAGTGTAACCGCACCCAAAGTCTTAACCGTTTTTAAAAATCGTTTCCGCATTATAAGATATGATTTACTTATACTTATCAAAAAAAAATAATTGATCTCGAAATTTCAATATTTGAACTATAATTAAGGTTAAAAAATTTGGGGCGTTACACCATGATCATTATTTTGGATATGATCTTCAAAATAATTTCTAAAGATAAACAAAAAAAATTAGTTTATTCTCCGAAATTCTAAGAATATTTCAAACAAAAAAAGCAAAATATCAGAAAGAAAATTGAATTTCTTATAAAAATATCAAATTTATTAGCAATATATCCAAATAGAAACAAATTCCACCTAAGTAGTGTTGAAATCACGCTGATCTCAGGAGCAGATTTAACATGAGGTGCACAACAAATCCAAGTTTTTCATCCAAAAGGGTAAGAGACCAAATCTATGCTTTTCAATCACTTAACCTCAGATTCCAAATTGTTTGGAAAGCGGATATTTTTTTCTTTTTGCTTTTTAACTGGAAAATAATACAAAAAATTTGCCTCCCAACAAGCAAATATTTTTCTGAACAAAAACACAGTAGAACATCTATACCAGTCTCCTCTTTAACTTCAACTAAAAGGTACATAGCACGGACTCATATAACAGCGAAGCACACCAACATTGCATCCGCACTGATGCGAGTGCGACACTTGGACACAGCTTCCTTTATGTCAGGTGAAGTCAACCAGACTGAGGTCCATATATGCCCAAAAGTAGATTCAGTTAACCCTAACCAAGTCCAGTTTATATATATATATATATATATATATATATATATATATATATATATATATATATATATATATATATATATATATATATATATATATATATATATATATATATATATATATATACACGCACCACTGCACCCAAGTTTTTTGAAATTGCCATGCCGCACCCACACCTATGTGACATAGGCTAAAAGAATATCCAACCTCTCTCAGAAGTTACCAATAGCCATTAGCAAGAGACCCTAATCCTTGAAAATGAAAAGATAAATGCATGTGGCCCTTGAACAATCTTTTCCCCAATTTACCTTTTAAATTATGTGGAACAAAAAAAGAGTTCACATCAAGGATAAAATGGGAATCCAACTAATAATAACTAGCATTATCAAAACATGGCCATAACTTATAAATAAGCACAAAGCTTTAATCACAACTGCAAAAGAAATGACCAGAAGAGCGTGACATCACTACAGCTGCCAATAGATTTTCTGGGCATGATTTAGACATACTGAATCATAAAAAGCAGAAAGGATTTTGTATAATACATACAAGTAAAACAAATATGACAAAAACCTATAAATTTAGCAACTTTCAAATCTATAATTACCCACTCCAATTCAAGATTATCAGGAAGGACTACCACACTAACTAAACATGCAGCCAAGAGGATGTCAAGCAAACTTTCTATTGTTATGAACTCTATGAATTCACCCAACCCACCACTGAGAATCTTCTGTGTATACATGGAGTTTCTATCCTTCATCTCCCATGCAATTTCACAGATCCATAAGGTCATGCAGCTCCAGCCACTGGTAAAAGCAATAGTCTTGTTTTAATAAACCAAGACACTCTACAGGGGAACTTCAACATCCTCTCAAATCCCCAGCGCAACACATACATGCACATGCACGCACACAATTGCAGTATCTGCACTGTCATATGATCCCAAACTACTAAATAACTTTCGATCTCATGACATAGTTATCTCCCATAACAAGTAATAAACTTATAACTTCCAAAGGCCAAATAAGATACCGGATGTTATCTTTAAAAGGTTAACATATTTCCTGGTTAATACAATCATTCTCTGGTTGGGTAGCAAAGATGGCCTCCATCATGTAAACATTCCTTGATCAAATAGTCAGCAACTACAAAAACATGGAAAACCAAGTTGTGACTTGCAAAAGTAGGTTAATAACGTATATGCAATATACCAATTTTAATTTTCCATATGCCTATCGCAATTCAAACTATACCATCAGAAATGGCCAAGGAGTGACAACATGGCATAAATGAAGGTATAGGAGAACTATATCCTCAAGTCATCGAATTCCGAATGTCACAGATTAGAAAATGATATGAACTCCCAACATCTTAACACCTAGATACACCATACCTCCGAGTTTCATTCCTTTCCACACTCTTTCAATTTTATTTGAAACACTTAGCAGTTCATATATCAAGGAAGTTGCTCTGACCATGTAATCAGCTATACAGTTACCCATGGATGAACAACATTAATTTTCTAAAAACAAACATGATAGAAGAGCTCAACGTTTACAGTTTATATACACGCACACATGCATGCATACATGTATATAGTGGGCCACTCTCTCTCATGTAAATGTGCATGTGGTATCAATGAGTTCAATCTCACATCTTCATACATTTTCAAATAGATAGAACCATATGGGCTTAGCATTGTTTATTTTGTCTAAATCATGTTCCTAAATAAACAATTTGAGCATGGAAGGTGTTCTTTTTATAACATTTTGGTGTAATCCGAACCATGTAATTTAAGATTTATTTAATTATATTTAACTATATTAATTCAAGGTATGTTATATCTATCATGCACATAGGTAAAAGCACCTCAATCGGTCAAATCGAAAGCAACCACTTTATATGGGATAGGGAGGGTAGCTCACAGCTTGGCTTTCCAGACAGCTCTGGACCACGAGAAAACAAAAAACAAACAAATCAAGACAAGCATCAGCTGTATTCTTAAATCCATACAAAGTCCCAGGTGCACGCAGCCAATAAACTGAACACCAAGGACAAGGACAGTCCTAAACAATAAAACAAGAAATTGTTGGCAATGATTTGGTTAAGGGAATTCCTTTACCCATGGGAAACAATAAACACAAGTTCATAGTAATGGACCACCAAAATATTGCATGACTGAATAAAAAAAGACAGGAAGGTCAGAAAAGATGCTTACCAAGCTTCGTCCCAACAAGAATAATTGGAACTCCAGGTGCATAATGCCTCAGTTCAGGTATCCACTGCATAAGAGAGGCATCACCGTTTTAAGAATTCTCAGGAAATCCCTCCCACTAGTCTCAAAAGTAATAAAATCCGCATCCTACTAACAAAGGCACGCATGCACATTAAACCAAACTACAATATGCACCTTCTTGGCAACATTTTCATAGCTTGCTTTGCTAATGAGAGAAAATGCCAAAAGAAAAACATCTGCCCCTCGATAACTCAAAGGTCTCAATCGATTGTAGTCCTCCTGCCCTGTTAAGATTAAAGTCTCAATTTTATAACAATTATAAAAAAAAAATATAAGAAAAATCACATTTTCTTGGGATGGGAAAATTCTGAAAACTAAGTCTAAGATCGGTTAAGGCAAAAACTACATATATCAAACATCAGTCCGAAATTCTGAAACAAAAAATATAGACTGAATATAGTGCCCAAGACCAAGCCTCAAGTTGGACAAAGGAAAACGAGAGAAAGAACAAATTTCCTCATACAGGCGAGACTGGGAAAAATCATAGCAGCTTCAATTTTGAAAAGAGAAAAATGTTAAAATTCCAACCATCAAACGACACTTTCGGAATAGCCCCTGAATAGGAAAACTCATAACTGAATAGGAAAAACTCATAATCTCTGAACCATCACAAGTTAATTCTTTTGAAAATTCTGAGTTGGAGTGTCGAAAAACTGACCCCAAAAAAAGAAGAAGAAAGGTGTTTTAGTTTCACCTGCAGTATCCCACAACCCAAGATTAACTGTGTTTCCGTCCACCACAACATTGGCACTGAAGTTGTCAAAAACAGTGGGCACATAATCCTGTTATTGCCATCAAAACCCATCGTCAGAAACGTTCAAAAGAAACAAAGGCTTTCCTTTTCATTCATGACATCCTTGAAACTTGAAACCAATCCTACCAATATCATAACGCTGTGAGTTTAAACATTCAACAACCCAGTTATTTCAAACAGATCCCAATGACACCTTACAGCCCCACACATGACAACAAAAAGGAAAAAGGGAAAAGAAAGGAAAGATAGTATTTTTACGAAAAAAAATGCTAACATATAACGCCATACCCATCTCTCCCCAACACAAAAAAATTTCAATTTTATGTTAACCCCAACAACTCAACTCAAGCCCCAATGACCTAAACAGTCCCCAACAACAATTTCCTTCGAACACCACTCCAAAATGACAACCCAACAACAAACCCATAATTCACTATTGAAAATCACCAAAAACCCAAATCACAAAAGGAGGGAAAAAAAACAAACCACTCATTAAAAAAAAACACTAGGAAAAAAACATGAAGCAAAAGGACACGGAGAAATACTGGATCATACCGTTGGAAACGTGTTGCTGGTGTAAGAAATCAGCATGCAGGTCTTCCCTACCGCTCCATCTCCCACCGTCACGCATTTTATGAACCTCGACGCACTCATCCTTGACGCAGAGAGAGCGAGATCTCCCCCACCACCAACAAAAAGAAAAAAAAAAGAACAACAAAGGGGAAACGAAGAAAGAAACCTCCTTTATCTCTTCTAGACCACCTCCTTACCTCGTTCCCCTCAGCTAAACGCCAAAACAACGCAACCCCAACTCACCAAACCCCATACCCACAATGCAAACGATACCCATTCCGCCTTCCCTCACCTTAAAAAAAAAGGAGGAGGGGGAGGGGGGGAGGGAACACCCACCAAAAGATCAAGCCAAAAACAAACAAAACATCAGCACTAAGATGGAAAAACCAAATCCTAACCCTAATCTTAGCAGTCGATCTGAATTCCTACATGGCCCGATAACGCGAGCAGAAGAGGAAGAGAGAGAAAATCATTGAAAAAAACAAAGATTTTGGCAGAGAAATGTCAGAAGGGAAGGGGAGGGATGTTTTCGTTTTAGGGGGGGAGATTTCCAATGGAAAATAGCGAGAAAATCGGAGAAAATAAAGAGAGAGAGAGAGAGAGAGAGATGCACACCCTTTGCCCGGATCAAACTGCGTCAGAACCGGTCGCCAAGTCCAACCATGTGACAGCTCTCTCTATCTCTCTAGACTCTCCCCACAACCTCTATGTGTGTTGCTGGGTGCTGTATATATAATATATTTTTTGCTTATTTTTAGCTTTTTTAATTTTATTGTTTTTTTTAGCAGTCTAGGCAGATCGTAAAGTATTTTTGTACTTGCAATAATGCACCTAATTTTTGTTGGCTGTAGTTGTGGGCATTTAAGGCTTGGAATTTGTTAGGAACGAATTTGACTCTTGGACTCACACCTAACCCACTTTAGGTTGGTTGGTCTAATGGTTCGGACCCAGGTCTAATCAAATGCTATTTAACTGGATTTAACATAATTAGATTCGGATTCAGGGGCTCGGGTCGAGGTCTGGTTCATAGGCTACTTACAAGATCCTCATCTTGTGGATTGCCATTGTTCTCAGGTATTGGTTTTGAATCCTGATTGAGCTCGAACCTTGCTGTTTTCAAATCCAGATAAATGGGTCGGGATCGCGCACCAACACCCATATGTTTAACATCTTAAGTAAGATTTGGAATTGAGTCGAGCTTAAGCCCTAGCCTCTTGATATGCGACCAACGAGACTAGATTGGTCAAGTCTTTTGGTATGTCTTCCATGATGGATTGGCTTGAATCAGCTGAGTCTTGTTGCATCCATGAGAGGTGATCTTTGACTCGGATGGGTTTGGCTAGCTAAACATTTGTTGCATCAACGGAGCCATGTTTGACTTGACACAAATCAAGCCCTTGATGAGCCTTCAGAGTTTAATTCTTTCTGATTTGACTAGCCAAGTTCAGGTCCTTCCATCAAGTTTCATGTTGACCTGGTTCATGTTTTGACCAGGATAGCCTCTTAGCCAAAGCTTATGCATGACTAGCTATTACCTAGTGGACTCAATTGACCAGGTCTAACTCATAGTCCATAGAACTAATGGACCTCAAAAGTGAGCCATGAATCAACCTACTCACTAGATAAAATTAGGGTAACAGCTAAACAAATGAGCCAACTTCATTAGCTGTCTGACTCAGTAGCACGAACAAACGGACTCAATTTGACTCAATAATAAACTGACCAAAGCGCACTCAAGTCAGAACTCTTTATGGTTAGGGTGGACCATAGTTATCAAAAGTTTCTAAAAAACATAACAAGCCAACTTGTCAAGAAACTCATTGATAACCATCTGTTTTTCAAGCTTCTAAAAAACTTAAAACTAGATTTTCTAGTGAAATTAAAGATTCTTGACGTTAAAAGTGTACCATTTATGGTGAAAGAATTGTACATTTTTAATTTGTGTTATTATTATAATTTTACATGTATGAATTTTATTTTTAACAAAAAGTCTTGCTAAATGCATTAAAATAAAAGTACAAAGTTTATCCACATAAAAGATTAAATTTTCATATAGCAAGCTGAGGTTTGGCAGACCATTGGGTTTTGAACTTGCACCGTTCCAACACATGGTGGTGTGCCAAACAAACGGAGAAAAGTGGTAGCTGCATAACACTTTTTGAGCTTACTACCAGCCTACTATTAGTGAATAGAGGTTTTTCGGTTATTTTTTGTAAATCTGACTCTGCAGATGTGTTTGGCATGGTCGATTTACTAGAAAATGACACTTGGACCAAGTTTTTTGATTAAAAAAAATGAATTTGTAAGCATTGAATATTTTGAAAAGTTGTATATCATTGATTTTTAAATCTTATAAAAACCTAACTGTGTCGAAATAGGATGGTCCAAAAATTGATTAATTACATCGTATTTATATTGTCATATTAAAAAAATAAGAAAAAACCTCTAAAGCCTAATGTGCTAGCGGTAGGCTCAAAAGCAGCTATATATATATATAAAAAAGCTTTATCTGAGACTTGGCCCTGACTGCTGGGTCCTACCCTTGGATTTTTTTCTTTTTTTTTAATTTATTTTGAAAAAACAGCATTTGGAGTTTTGGGCACCCCTGATTGATGCAACAAAGAACCAACTTGTAGATGCCCTTGTCTTTATGGGAAACCTAAATTAGTTTTCTAATGCGAAAAACAAAAGAAATTATTGATACGGATTACCATGCACCTTTTATATTTTCATCTACTACACCATTATAAGAAAATGCAGAACATCCCCTACTTAAACACTGTCAGTATGTGAAGGTCACATGCATGGAGTGAATTGATGTGGGCCTAGAAGCAGGGCAAGAAGATGAAGTGTCATTTTGGGATTTTTCTTGTTGATCAACAAGTATATGATTAGATGTATTTATGATATTGACCAATACATTTGCAGAAATTTAGAATTTATTTTTTTTTTTTTATGATGAGAAACCCTCACTGAAGCAAGAAAAATCCAGGTGAGTCCACACAACGACCTCGCCTTAGGTGACCCACCTTTAAAAGCCATGGACACACCCTTAAAAGCTATCCCCTGCGTCACTAGAGTTTGATCCTGTGCCTTCATCGCAGCACCTTCACACTGACCCCTAGCCACTTGGGCCATAGAAATTTAGAATGTCAATCATTCATTAGTACAAACTTAGGGTTTATGCATGCATGGGTGCATGATTTAAATAATTCTATGCACAATCATTATAGAATGCATAAAGGGTTAATATTGGCTATTAATGAAGGTACAAAACTAATGCGCTAGAAATCATAGGTGCAAGTTGTATAGACTCAATTTAGAATGGTTTGTTTGCTAAGGACCAAGCCTTGGATTGTACTTTTTTTATATGTAAAAATGTGGTATCTTGAGTTATGAAATTTTGGCACATCATGGGCCATTGATTTTTTAACCCCTTTAAAAAACTACTTACTTGTCATAATCACATTATTCAAAACAAGTTTCTTACTAAACAAACCAAAACCAAGTACATCACATCTTTAACATTTGATCTACAAAAAATTAAAAATTTTGAAGAAAAAAAGTGATTTCTACTCATTTTCCTTAATTAGTAGACAATATTAACCCATACATAAAAATGCACCATAATATGTGGCTGTGTTTAGAAACAATTGGAAAAGTATCAAGATAAAAAATAGCTATTGAGTAAACTACATTAAACCTTTAGACCTTTTTTTCGTTAATAAACAAAAAAATTAAAGTCGAGTTTGGATTCAAATCCGAAACAGCTAAATACATTAGAGAATCGGAACAGCCAAAATTTGCAAAACCTTCATCCTGGATCTGACCCATTTGCATCCCTAGAGACCTGAAACCCTGAAAAAGGTCTTGTTGAGCTATGGAGTCTGTTGCTATAATCATGTCACTAGAAACACACACCCTGAGTATCGAGTTGTTGACGACCTTTCAGTTTGAATGCCTTAAGCCAACTTACCAAGCCCTTGTGGACAACCATTTGGACTTAAGTGTGACCAACACCTGCAAGAGGTGCAATTACCATGGATTACCAAATATGCTACCGTACCTTTTTTTTGGCCTTTATATATTGAAAACGTGTGTGTCTGTGCATATGCAATCACATTGCACAAATGCAATTTTTTTAATGCCGCTACACCTGATCACCATCCATTTGCTGTAATAGAAGATAGAGGGTGATCAGGTGTAGCGGCACATAGCATTTGTGTAACGTGATAAGTGTGACCATAGTGACAAATATCGCAAGATTTTCAAAATATCGTGAGATTTATGAAAAAAACATAAATACTGAGATTTAAACATAATGTTTATGTTTTAAACGGCTATTTATCATGAAAAAACAATGTGTTTTTTTATTTTTACATAATTTTTATTAATATTTTCTTATAAAAAATATTTAGTTTATTTGTTTATTGCCGAGATTTTGCCAAAAAAAAACATGAGATTTTATAAAAAAAAATTCAAATTCTCACGAATTTTTTAAAAAGAGAGATTTTGCCTTTATTAACGTTTGTCACTATGAGCCTGACCAACCTTCAGTTACCTGCAAGAGGTGTAATTACTATGGAATACCAAAGATTGCAACAGTGCCTTTTTTGAGCCTTTCTATATTGGACATGTGTGTGTCTGTGGTGATGGGATCACATGCAATCACATTGCACAAATGCAAATTTTGAATACCGCTGCACCTAATCACTATCCATTTGCTGGTGGGCTCTCGGATGTAATAAGATAGAGGGTGGCCAGGTGTAGCGGCACATAGCATTTGTGAAATGTGATAGCGGCACATAACATTTGTGGAATGTGATTGCACCTAATCTTGACACGTGTTTAAAACAAATTTGGCATTAGAATCAAACCGCTAGAAAGGTAAAACATGTTTGGGCATCTTGCAAATTGTGACCAAGTTCATAAAGTTGAACATCTGTTCCCACACGGTCACATTTTCTGTTGATGCCCAAACATGACCTTCAGGTTTTGAAGGCCGAAGATATGTGGACCTATTACTGTAGATTAGGTTATTTAAAAATCGCGTAATTCCATCTCATGTAATCTGAAATCATATTAGAAGTAAATTGGGCTTTTCAAATCCCGGTACCCTTTTCTCATGTTTGCTAGTATATGAAAAATGGGGAAAATGATAATCGTTTTCCCACCATTGTCTTGGAGTCGTGCCCTTAGCTTGGTATGAGCAGATAGAGACCCGGATCCAAAATATATGTATAGAGAGATAGTCACTAGAATATGAGAACTAAAAATATTCTCATTTTCAACATTTTTTTTGCAAATCCAACCATGTGGATGTGCTTGGCCCGGTGAATTTGCTAGGAATCAACCATTAGATCGGGTATTTTTTATAAAAGAAATGTGATTTTTTAATGTTTCAATATTTATCAAGATTATGAGCCATTGATTTTAAAACATTAAAAAATCTCATTTATGCATCAAAATCAGATTATTCAAGAGCGGGTTCTTATAAAATCAAGCATGTAGATCACATCCTTATGGTTAGATTGAATAAAAAAGAACAAAAAATTCATGAAAATCCTAGTTCACACATTAGTTCTCATATTTTAGTGATATACATGTAATCGGACCTGGACATAACAATATTTTGGATGCAAGAATTATCTGAAGAAAAATAGGTTTATGGGTTTTCTTGAACACGGCCTGCCAAGAGACCCGATCATTGGTACCCTGCCCCAAACCCGGATCCAAATGTTTGAAGAGTCAAAAAAAAAAATAGATTCAAATTTTTCTTGGAGGGTACTCAATAGGCTTTTTACAATTTGAAAATTCAAATTATATGGGCTCCATACTTTCAATTGTTTTTTCAAAGTATAAAAAAAGAGAAGAAAAGAAGATTAAACTATTTGAAAAAGATGACAAAAGAAGAGTGGATTTGCCTTTTAATATTGGACAAAGTGTCTAGCAATTGACAAAATGATATCAATGCTTAATTTGTAATGATTAGCAGAGCACAGAGAAATATCTACATCACATTCTACAGGCCAGCTAGGACCTTGCCAGCCATGATAAGGAGGTGGATTAAATTTGGAGATGTCCCACCAAAATTCTACCAAATCCATTCCCTAATTGGGCTGCAAACGGATCGGGTTTGGTTGGACTTCTAATCTGGATCCACTACTTTCTGGATATGGTTTATTAAATTAAGACCCCAAAAGGCAATGTGGATCACACACTTGGACTATTATTGAAGATTCGGATCAGGATTAGTGTTTCACATCCGATGTATGTTTTGGATTTAATTTGATCCAATTGCACAGCTCACATGTAAAAACCTTGGTTTGCATCTTATTGCACCAGATCCAGTATTGCCATACATGTTTTGGATTTAAATAAATTGCACAAAATTCAGATTCGGATATGGATTAGTCAGTGTCCAGTCCGTAACCAATCTGTTTGCAGCTCTGTGGGCCCCGCCCACCATCTTTTTTTCTCTTCAACTGTACATCTCCTCCATAGGAAAATTGGGTAAAAACATGTCCTCTTCCAATCAGGGGTGTCAATGGGTTGGGTTTACACAGACCCGACCCATACCGGACCCTATATGGTCCAGGTATGGTGATAAATAAGAAGACCTGGGTCCCGACCTGAAATTCTGA
Organism: Nuphar pumila; assembly: GCF_984573655.1. Taxonomy (NCBI): domain Eukaryota; kingdom Viridiplantae; phylum Streptophyta; class Magnoliopsida; order Nymphaeales; family Nymphaeaceae; genus Nuphar; species Nuphar pumila. The sequence continues at coordinate 107,369,278 of NC_143255.1, read as the reverse complement.
TTAATACATGAAGCCTGTTATAGTTTTTGAAAATTGACCCCAGTTCCGATTAAGACCCACAATTTCTCAATGTAAAAATGATAAAAATATTATTTTATCTGGTATGGTTTCTCTTATGTTGGGTTCGATTAGACCCAGGTCTGGACCCGATTCCGTACCCAAAAAATGGGGCCAAGTCTGGGTCCGAATCAAACCCGACCCAATGACACCCCTACTTCCAATGAAGACGTGCCCACTAATCCCATGTCCCCCTTTACTCATATCACATAGGACCTACCCTTGGACTTGCTTCACAATATATAATTGGCCATTTATGGATCATGGGTTCCAATGGATTTACCAAATCCAGCTATGCTTAAAAGCTGGGATTCTGTATGATGGCCATTATTGGCCAATTTAGGGTTGTCAATGGGTTGGACACAGTCACGGGTTGCAACATGGTCCAGAATCCATGTATAAGGTTATAAGCAAATGGTAGGTCCCATTGGATACAGACATGGATCTGTCTGGAATAATGTAAAAATGAGACATATCCAGATAAAGATGTCCAACTCAGATTTGATAAGAAAAATTGATTTACTTGGATCCAATTGCCATCAAAGTGGCCCAGATATGACCCATTCTCAAAGAGGTCCACTAAATCAGTCTATAACATATGGACCTAAGTTGGGTCAAGTTCAAACCATTTATATTCCCATATCAGTGAATAGTAGGACAAGGGTCATAACCGAATGGAAATTGTGTTGAATCTGGATCAACCCATATTTGTTTGACCACACAAACACTATAATAAAGAAGCATAATCTAGGTTTTGATCCAATTCATACTTGCCCGGATTGGGGCCTGTGTGGGTAAAATCATTGCACAAAAAAATATCCAGATCCAAATCTTGTTGAATGATCAAACGTCGTGCCAGTCGGATCCAAACCTGTTCCACTTGGATCCAACCCAGAGCTGGCCCATTGACAGCCAACTGACCAAGAAAAGGAAATTGGATTTGGTAATCTTCCCAGCCAAATAGTGGTTGGGAAGATATAATCAATCTTGAAGGTGGCCTCAGAATGCTTAATTTTGTTGTGTGTGGGAGCAAGTCTTGGAAGGACCAATATGCTTGACAAGCACATGCACCAGGGCGGAGCCACGTTATGGGAAGGGTAGGCATATGCCCACCCCAACCCACAGAAATCTACCTTGGGGGCATGGATCAGAGTGGACCGTGCCTACCCTGATCGAGTGAGGGGGGTTGGTGGGCGAGTGTCGCCCATCACAGCTTCTTTTCATTCCCAAAACCTTACCCCCATCTCTTTCTCTTTCTCTCTCTCTTTTTCTTGATTCCCTCCCGAGGCTCGACCTTCCTCGACCCCACCTCTCTCCCATGACTTTTTGTGGGGGGGCGGCCTCCCTCTAATGGCTTGACCCTGTAGCAGCACAGTGCCGCAGCCACAGGTTCATCGCCATCGGCCCATTGTTCGAAGGCACCGAGGCACCCTCAAGGCGTCTGACACACCGTCCGTGCTGTTACTGCTATGCCCACAAGACAAGATCCATTCTCTTTTTCTCTTTTGTGTTTAGGGCATAAAAGCATAATTGATGATGTAATAACAAAGATTCCGATTAGCATTTAGGTTTAGGATTTTTTGTGTTTTTTTTTCGATTAACATTTAGGTTTTTAATGAAATGGATATTAATTTCGTTATTTCTGTATTTTTATCAACATTATACGTGATCCCACGAACTTGATTTTATTTAGAAATTTGAGAGTTTTGTTATTTTTGTTTCAATTAGCTTATGTATGAAAATTATGAATGATGTTTGCTAGGATTGAGGTTTTTATTTAGTTTTTTAAAAATAGCATGAATATTTAATTAGGTTTTAGAGTCTTTTATATTTTTTCATAGCATTTAAAGTTTTATTTTATTTTTAAATAAGATGAAAATTTAATTTATGTATTGTTATATTTTTTAATTAACATTACGTATCATTATATGATATTGAATAACATAAATGCATAATTGATGCTATAAGAATTAGGGTTTAGATTAACATTTAGGTTGATAGTTTTTTTTTTGTTTTTTGTTTTAATTAGTATTTAAGTATTTAATGAAATAGATATTAATTAATTATTTATACATTTTTTTAATCAATATTATACATGATCAACATGCTTGATTTTAGTTAAAAAATTAGAGATTTTTTTTTTGTTTCAACTAGCTTATATATGAAAACAATGAATGGTGTTTTTTGGAATTGAGGTTTTTATTTAGTTTTTTTTTAAAGCATTAACATTTAATTAGGTTTTAAAGTTTTTTTAATAGCATTTAGACTTTTTAATTAAAGTATTTTTTATTTATGAAACATTATTGCATATGCTTGAATCGCATAAATGCAGAATTGGTGATGTAATAATTAGGGTTTTAATTTTATATTTATTTAAATGACATAAATTTTGAATTATGCATTTTATGTTATTATGTATTTAATACTTGATTTTGGTTAAAACTTTGGCGTTCAAGAAAGCCCACAGCTAACTCTAGTGCGCCCATAGCCCAACCTCTTGACCTACTCTATCAAATTTAAGACCAATCTCTTCACTTGTAACTTTTGTGGCTAAGACCATGCAATGGTGCACTTAGTGGCAATGGGTCATGGCTCAGTTAAACTCGCTCATTTGGTGGACGGGTTAATTAGCAACGTAATGACAAATGGTAAAATCTCATTTTTCAAAAACTTGTGAGAATTTGAAATTTTTTCATAAATCTCATGTTTTTTTGGCAAATCTCGACAATAAAAAAATAAATTAAAAAATATAAAAAATTTATAAGAAAATATTAATAAAAATTATTCAAAAATAAAAATATATGTTTTTCATGATAAATAGTCATTTAAAACATAAATATCACATTTAAATCAAAATATTTATGTTTTTTCATAAATCTCATGATATTTTGCAAATCTTGCGAGAATATGCCGAGATTATCGTGATATTAACTTATGATATTTGTCAATTTTAGGTAATTTCTCACGAAATTATCACAAGAGTTTCATAAATCTGGCAATATTTGTCACTATGGTTAACAGCTAAAGAGAATATCGGTCCCAAAAAACTGGTTCGGACTTTGGTGACATGTTATGAACACATGAACAGGAAAAAATAGAAAAACAAATGCAACTTTTTGTAAATGGTAGCTAATTGCTTCATGATGAATAGGATTTTTTTTTCTATAAGGCGAGCTAGGGATAACCTTTGCAGGATTACAACTTGACACCCCTTGGTTACGATAGTACAGTCTAATCATCTAATTATCTCAATCGATTTCATGATATTTAATTTGGCTAGTGAAGATGGTATTTAAAAAAAAAGCTAATTAGTCTCTCTCTCTCTCTCTCTCTCTCTCTCTCTCTCTCTCTCTCTCTCTCTCTCTCTGCAACTCTGGTGGAGCAGATTGCGAGCAGTTGGGCATTTTCGATGGTCAATTGAGGTCGTCTGTTAGTGCTGGTGGTCAGCGAAGAAGAAGGAGGCCTTCGTTAATTGTTTCGGCTACCGATGCTAGGTCTCCAAGAAGGTCATCTCGGTGCCACCAACCACGGGTTTTTCCAGATTTTGTTCCATGATGACTGTTTGTTGGAATGTTAGGGGCTTAAATTGTCCCACTAAACGCCTGTTTCTGGCTAATTGGGTTAGGGAGCAAAAGCCCGACCTTCTTGCTTTATGTGAAACTAAAATGGAGGTCATCTCGCTCGTGGTCGTTTCTAGCATCTGGCAGGGAGCTGACTATTTCTATAAGCCAGCGGTAAATCATGCAGGCGGTATCCTTATCTTGGGCAAGCAGTCTTTAAATTTATCACAGCTGGATGTGGGTCTTTTCTCTTTGTCTGTTGCTTTCAATTTGCAGGCAGTTGATAGAAGAGTAGTGGTTTCTGTTGTTTATGGTCCTAATCTCGCCGCCATGAGGCCCGCTTTTTGGGATGATTTGGATAGGGTTGTCGTTTCCAGCGCAGATTGTCACCTTCTGATGAGGGATTTCAATTGTTTGTTATCTATCCATGACTCTAATAACCTCGTAATTCCCAATCCCTCTATGCGAGGTTTCCAAGACTTTATTCACCGTCATTTTCTCTACCCTATTCCTTTAACCGGGGAGCGCTTCTCTTGGTCGAATATGCGGTCTCGTCCTTGCTGTAGGGTCCTTGATAGGGTCTTTGTCACACTTAATTTATTGGACCTCATTCCCGACGTTAAGTGTGTGTTGTTTGCTCCCTCTATCTCGGATCATGGGCAGATCATCACTCATTGGGGAGATGGCTTTCAACCCACTAGGAGCTTTGCGTTTGAAGAATGGTGGCTTCAAGAGCCAGATTTTCTCACGGTTGTTACTAATTCTTGGAACAAAACTGTTGATGTGCATTGGGTCGCGCTACGTGTTCAAAATAAGCTTTCTCGTCTAGCTAAGGATATCAAAGCTTGGCTTCATAGTCGTAAGGTGGAGAAATTTCAGCAAATAGCCGCATGGGATCAAGAGATTTCTGAGTTGTATCAGACTATGCCTTCTCCTGACTCTCTTTCTGATTTGCAACTTCTCAATCTTCAGTCCAGGTCCTTAGAATTAACCATGCTCTTGAAAATCTGGAGGATCAAAGAGGAAATTCGTTGGAAGCAAAGGTCTAGGGTGAAATGGCTTGCGGATGGTGATGGCAACACTAAATTTTTTCACTCATATGCTTCTCATCATCATAGGAGGAAGGTTGTTCCTTCTATCTCCATTGAGGGTGTTTCTTATCTCAATCAGCACGTTAATCCGGCAGTCTCGCTATACTTTAAGGACTTATATTCTGCTTCGTTAACTGTGGAGGGTGTCTTTGGTAATTTCCTAGTTGGCTCAATTCAGCTTGAGCAAGCCAGATATATGCAAAGAAGGTTCTCTCAAGATGAGATTTTTTCGGCCATTAAGGATCTGTCGGGTTGGAAAGCGCCTGGCATTGACGGGTTTCATGTCAACTTTTTTAGAATCTTTTGGGACTGTGTCAAATCAGACGTGGTGAGTATGTTCGATGAGTTTCATCGTAACTCCAGACTGCCTTATCATTTGCATGTTGCTAT